>NW_027458188.1:0-300000 GCF_050624435.1 Tenrec ecaudatus
AGGTGAGGATCATGGAATGTCAGTTTAATAGAGCAAGTATTCTTGTATTGAGGGAGTAGATCAAGTAATTTTAAATGTTATGTCTCATTTTTTAAAATAGAAGTGATGCATAAAATATTCACTAAAATATCTCTGAATTTTTATTATTTTTACCTAAAAACTTCATCTACAAGGACTAAGTGATACCATCTTCTTTGAATTCTGGTAACACAAAACATTTCTCTAATTTCATATTAATCCCTTTCTGACTTTGTTATGGAGAAACTCACCTCTCAGTTTAGTGTCTAGCCACATAGTTCATGTTCTCACCCCTTTTGATCAGTGTAATTCACTTCTTTGCAATTCATTCTTTCTTTGTTTTCTTAATCAGCTTATTTTTAAATCAATCTTATGGAGAAATTTATGTATGATAAACTATCTTTGTAATATACCATTTTTATAATCATTTTCAATTTATAGCAAAATGATGAAGTACAAAGGGCTCCCATGTACCCTTTCTGTCTCTTGGACACAGTTTTTCCTTTCATTAATACTTGCATTGTGCATTAGAATTGCTACCACTGGAGAACCAATACAGCAGCATTATTATTAAGTATAGTACCTCATTTACATAAGGCTCCTACTCTGTGCTGTGTAGTTCTATGGATTTTGACAAATGCACAGTGTCATATGACTGCCAGCAAAATCACCTGCAGAATAGTCTCACTGCCCTAACACTCCTTTTGCCTATTTCCTTTCTTCTTCCCCTTGAGTCCCTAGAAACCACTATTTTTTTAAAAACTGGTTCTAGAGACTAGACTTCTCTAGGGTGTCATAGAGTTGGAATCATACAGTTCATATGCATTTTAGGTCCACCCATATATTTCCATAGCTTGCTAGATCATTTCTTTGTATTGCTGAATAATATTCCGTCTCGTGGCTGGACTGGAGTTTTTGTGTAGCACAAAGAGTTAAATCCTAAACTCTTAACTGGAAGAGTTGTTTCTGGAACTTACCCAACAGCCCCTCCAAAGAAGGGTAACAGGCATGAAAACCCTCAGAAGGGGTTGAGCTCTGAGTTGCCACATGTTGAAATTGACTTTATGTTCCATAGTTCATCCAGTCACCAACTACAAGGCATGTTGTTAGGTTCTTGCGTGCCATTGACTCAGCCCCAACGTAGCAAGCCTATGTACACGAGAGTGAAATGCTGCCCCACTCTGCATCCTTCTCACAACTGCTGCTGTTTGAGGCAGGTGCTGTAGCCCCTGCCCCTTTCCTGTCATTGCATCTGCAGCCCTCAACTTCCCCGGCAGTGTCATGTCCTTCTCTTGGGACTGCTGTGCCTGCACAGCCTGTGCGAAGTATGGGAGACAGCTCACAGTCCTTTCCTCCAAGGATCAGTCACGTTGTACTTCCGCTAAGACCTTTTTTTTTTTCTTCAATTTTTTGGCAGTCCAGAAGCTATTCAGTATTCTTCACCAACACCATAATCATAGATATCATTTCTCAGTTTTCCTTATTTACTGTCCAACATTTCCTTTCACATGATATCATTGAAAATACTGGGTCAGAGGTCCCCCCCAGCACCACCCCCAGCCCATTTGTCCAATAAAGTACATTATAATGCTTCTTGGAAGCTAGGGGTTAAGACCTGATCTCTCATGCTTTGGACGTATAATCAGGGGAAACCAGCCCTGGAGAAGGGCGTCATACTTGGTGAAGTTAGTTGAAAAGAGGAAGATCTTTAGCAAGATGGATTTGCTCAAGTCAACCAGTGTGGTGATGTGAAGGACCGGGCAGTGGGGCCTTCTCTTGTAAATAAGGTGGCTGTGATTTGGAACTCACATGGGGGCACTTACCAACACCCTGCACCCATTAAGGGCGAACTATTCAGTGATGCAGTGAGCCTCAAAAGAAGATCGAAGGAACACATGGCATCACCGGACCGAAGGAATTAGTTGACCTATTTCAAGAGACAGCGTGTGACCAAGAATCGGTGGTATTACTGGGAGAAATGCAAGCTGCAGTGAAGGCACTGTGACAAACAAGGCTCTGGGAATTGAGGAAGTACCAATTGAAATGTGTCAACTAGCGGATACTATGCTGAAGCACTTACGACTCTGTGCCAAGTAATTTGGAACGCAAAGAGATACGTGTCAGTGCCATTCCAAAGAATGGTGAATCCAAGGAACACAGCAAATATTGAACAATATCATTAATATTCCATGCAGGTGAGATTTTGCTGAAGATCATTTTACACTGACAGGGCGCTGCTAGAATTTCTAGCTGGACTCAGAAGAGGATGTGGTTGTAGACTCTGAGGTATCATTGCTAGTGTCAGGTGGGTATTTACAGAAAGCAGAAATCACCAGAACGATGATTATTTGTGTTTTATTAAATATGCAAAGGCATTAAACCATGATTCATTAGAATCGTAATAAATAATGTATGTGATTTAGAAACATGGGCTTTCTTGTACTCTCCGTTTTAGTCAAGCCAAGGTTGTATGTAGACATAAAGGTGGTCATTTGAACGCACAGGGTCCTGCGTGGTTTCAGATCCAGGAAAGGGTGTGTCAGGGTTGTGTCCTTTCTTCGTGCTTATCCAGTCTTCGCGTTGTGCAAAGAAGCTGAGCAGCTGGAGTTTATGAAGACAACTGTGGCCTCAAGATGGTAGGAAGAGCCAGTCATACCTGTGGGATTCAGGTGACACAGGGTCACTTGCTGACAGCAAGTGGGTGATATGTCCCTGAAGGGCTTTGTAACAATCCAGACATGCTGGAGTATGGGCTCTATAAGTAAGTTTTTAATTGCGAGGATGGTGCTGAGTAATTTTTTTTTAAAGCCAGTGGCAGGCCAAATCAATCTGGGAAGCTATGGGCTAGACTCCTCTTCAACAAGGATTACACCTCAATGTTAAGAAAACAAAACCCCAAAGTTTCTAAGGACCCTTTTCTGCATGGCTCTCGTATGAAGGCGAGGGAAGAGACTGAGAATTCCCTGTAACTGTGAGCAGGATTCCCTGGAATGCCATCCTGCTGCATTTAAAATGAGCCCTCTGAAAGGCAGGAGGAAGGATGGAGCTGAGCCTATTGTTTGGATGTGAGATCCCTGTGCAGCGAATCTCCTGGATTCAGGACACAACAGTGCTTTGTTCTGTTGTCCTGTGTATCAGGTCTGACCCACGACACCCAACAACAATTGACATTTGATACTGAGCGTTTTCCTTATGCCCTGTGTCCCTTTCCGGTGAAGTGCCTTCTCAAATATTTTAACCCATTTTGTAATTGGGCCGTTTGAGTTCTTATTGTTGAATATTAGTAATTCTTGTGTATTTTGGATATAAATCCTTTATCAGGTGTACATCTTATAGATTTTCCCATTTTCTTCTCGAACTTTTATAATTTTACATTTTGCAATTTGGTCAGTGCTCTGTTTTAAAGTAGTTTTTTGAAGGATGTAAGGCTAGTGTTCAGATATTTGGGGCATGCTGTTGTTTTGTTAATCCAGTGCATTTATTATACAGCCCGTCATTTCTTTATTGGATTGTCTTTGCACACTTTTGAAAGATCAATAGACTAGATTTGTGTTGGTCTATTTAAATGCTATTTTACTGATCTATTTGTCTACTGTTTTACATAAACCATACTGCCTTGATTATTTTTCTTTCAAGATAGAAGCATTGCTTAAAGTCAGCTATTAACTGACTGTAAAAGAGGTGACCTTATTCTAGTTCATGTGCAATACGCTCCAGTATCCTTTTAAAAATGGATAAAATGCGTGCATTGGTTGGAGTAGCATGTATGCCTATCACATATGGGATATGCTGTTTACACAAATATTCTGTGGTGAATTGTGCCACGGGGGCTCTATTACCATTAAGAGTCAGAAAACTTGAGTTCAAATCTCATATCTAAATTCAAAGCCAGTGGGAAAGCTGTCTATTCAGTGCTATTTGCTTACATCAGCTGTGTTGTAGGTTAAATTAACTTACCTGAACGTAGTTGAGTGACAATGGAATGATATACTATATATGCTTGTGGTATATACAAATAATAACACAATTTTTAGTGTTAATTGTGTGTCCGATTACACAGGAATTCTGTAAAGTAATGAATATGAACATGTTATAGGCTAGGCAAGGCTATAAATGTAGAGCAGTGTTGAGATTAAAAATAGTCTGTAGATTTTTATTATGATCATGTGGTCCCTGGGTTTTCCAAATGATCGAGAGCTCAGTTGTTTACAGAAAGGTTGGAGGTTTGTGTCTACCTAGAAGCTCCTCGAAAGAGAGACCAGACAATTCACTTCTGGAAAAAATCAGCCAATGGACATTCATTAGAGAACAGCTCTACTGACATACATGGGCTCAGCATGAGTCATAACTGACTTAAAGGCAACTGATAGCATGGTGGGTTAGGAGTTGGGCTGCTAAATGCAAGATCAGTGGTATGAAACCACCAGCTGCTCCTTGGGAGAAAGATGAGGCTTTCTACTACTGTGAAGAGTTACAGGTTAGGAAACCACAGGGGGAAGGTTCGACCCTGTCTTCTGGAATCATTATGAGTCAGAATTGACTCGATGGCAGTGAACCAATATTGATTATGTATTTATGCAATTATATTTTTAACCTGCAGCCTCGAAGAAATATTTTATTGGCAAGAAAAGAAGGCAACCGTTTAAATTTCTCATTAACAGAAAGTTTTGCTGTTCTTGTGGTGCTCAGTCCCTTTCTTTCCTTCAGCACGTGGCGTTGGAATTTGACAGTGCCTCGGCAATACCAATTTCAGTCGATCCCAACCTCTAATAGCATACAGCCCAAGAATTCATTCAGGTACAAAATGTTGCAAGTTCTTTTAAAGATTTGTGGTAACTCTGTGTATTAACTTCATGGAGCACCATTGGAGGATAAATTATAGCATTTGCTGTCAGTGTGGGTTCCCCTACTTTCTTTTCCTTTCTCCAGTGAGCTGTTTTATTTTTAAGTCAGATTTATTCATATGTAATTTGCATATCATCATATTTATCCTTTTAAGGTGAAAGTTCTCTGGATTTTGAAAAATGTGAGCAATCATGTATCCACTAACACAATCAAGATATAGCACAAGCTCATCACTCCCCAACGGGCCTTCGTGCCTCTGCGCTTCGTCTCTTTGCCCAACGCTCAGGCCATGGGAACCACGGATCTTTTTTCTTTCCCTGCCCTTTTATTTGTTCCAGGATTCCATTTATATCAAATATGTGAAGTTCTGTGAAGTTTGTAAGTTTGTCAGAACAAGTGGTGTAGTTCTTGTGTCCTCTTACTTCAGTGCAAGAAGAGCCCTGGTGGCAGAATGGGTGACATGTTGAGCTGATCACCACAACGTTAGCAGCTCAACCCCCCCATCGGTCCACTGGAGAAAGATGAGACTTTATTCCTGCAAAGACTTGGGAACCCAAATGCAGAGTTCTACTCTATCTGATGAGTTGGAATTGACTTGATGATCTTGGATTTTGTTTTTCAAGTGCAAGAAATTCTTCTTATTATTTTCATTGATTTGAAAGTTGAAGTGGTTGTGATGGCTAATTAATTGCATGTAGTGGTTGGTTCAATTGTTTCAAAGTTAGGATGAATTCACATAACATGAAAGCAGTGGTTCTCAACCTGTGGGTCGTACTCCTTTGGGAGTGGGTGTTGAATGACCCTTTCACACGGGTTGCCTGATTCATAACAGTAGCAAAATGACAATTATAAAGCAGCAATGAAAATAGTTTTGTTTTGGGGCTCACTACCACATGCAGAACTGTGTTAAAGGGTTGTGGCATTAAGAAGGTTGAGAACCACTGCATTAAAGGGTCAGTAGGATTCGTCGCTACGTGGGAATTTTGTTACCTGGTACTGCCTGTATGTCCAAATTTACCCATGGAGGCATGCGTGGGTGTATGAGTGCTGTGTCCATGTTTGTGAGTGGTTCGAGGCAGGTGGTAAAGGATGGTGCTAATGAGCCCCAGGGCCCAGGCCTCATTTATCGCCCGAGAGGCTGATGGGATGGGATTTTTAGAGGGCAGCACAGTTGCTGAAAATCAGAGAAAGGAGGAGGTTTCTTTTCTCAGTTGCCTCTCAGTCAACCCTGTTGACTGCTGACATGGTAATGGAACTAAGGAAATAGCTTTACTGCTGGGGAGAAGTCAGTTGATCTGTATGAAAAGGAGAATAATAATAACATCAGCATCAGTGCTGTTGTATCTGTTACACTGGCCAATTTGGAGTGCTACTGTTGCTCCACACATTTTGGTAGATGGCCAGCAATACAGCTGGAGAACACTAAATTGACTACAAAAGGGTCAATTGATGGGCAATAGAAATTCTTCCCACACACATGGGTGAGAAGGAAACTCATTACTTACCTCCTTACGAGTAGAGCTTCAAATCACTTAGTACCTCCATCCTAGGAAGTTTCATATCCTGATAAATTGGGATAATTATATAATCTTCTATTTTAGATTGTAGCATTATCATAGATGCAAATAGGTGGAAAGACAATACTAACAAGTATTTAAGTTTCTGCCACATGCGCACTTATGGATGCTTTAAATACATCTTACAAGCCGGACAGAAACCCTTAAAGGGGGCTTTGTGATTCCTATTTTCTACATACATAAAGTAAGCGGAGCCTTTCGAGGGCCATGCAGCCAGTCAAGCCAGATACCACCTTCAAAGACCACAGTCAATGTGCCTCCCCTCGTTGATTTCCCTGTATGCTGTGTGGTGACGCTTCAGTGTCATTCCTTTGGTCCATTTATCTACTAGCTAAATGCATTGATATTGTTCACAGAGCATCAACTTTATGATTATGTACAAGTGTTCAGCAAATAACAGGAATTGCTTTTTCATTTTCTATATTTAGGAGGTTAGAACAACTCATAATAAATATGATGACCTTAGGTCAGACATTTCCTGTAAAGTAATGACCAGAACTTCTGCAGCCTACTATTAATTATGATCCAAGAGCACTCAGCCATTGCTTTAAAAATAATAAAAAAATAAAGAATACAACAAATGATGCTTTGGTTGTTATGTAACAGTGTGGTGGGTGTTAAAAAGGTAATTTTGTTGGCCTATGACTATTTCCCGTAACTTCACTCACAAGAGCAGGTGAACTCATTTTCCGGTAGGTCGCAAATGTACCAGCTTGGGCTTTATTACCCACTTAAACTTTAATAAAGTCTCAAGAAGGTTATCAGTCTGTTAACTTTCTATGGTTATGTCATTGAAAATCTATGAGGTGACCATTCCGTTTTTTAAGCAAATGAAGAAAGATTGGGTCCAGGAATATTGTGAAGTATTTTTTTCTGCATTATTTTTCTTCTTCCTCCTTCTCTCTCTTTAAAAATTTTAAAATTTATTTTAAAGACCCGCTCCCCACCTTCCTCCTTCTCTTGTCATTCTGGGCAGGCCTTGACTTATGAAAGATTTTCAATCCTGCTTCTTTCTTTTCTTTTGTAAGTTACAATAGTTAGGTCGGTCAAATGTTTGCCTTTGTGTGTGTGTGTGTAATATTTCTATGAATAAAAATCATTAAAGAAGTACCCTGGGATATATTAAAACATCCTTAACAAAATACAATAATACTTAATAATAATGTTTTGATGTGCATTGCAAAGTACCATCCCTTGTGACTACAATCCATTTCCTCTCATTTTTAGTAGGCAACACAGGGCTGGCCCTTCAGTACAGGCTGCAGCCAAGTCAGACCTGGGTGACCTGGAGACTGCCTACATACCTGAAGGGATTTGTAGGACGTTTTTGTGGGTCTTGAAACAAACTTTTCTTAAACTTCTTAAATTTTGAGAAGGAAGAAGTGTTTTCCCTCCCTCTATCCCTCCTTTCTTGTTTTATCCACTTGGAATGTTTCACTCCTGTGATGTAAGCCATTGGTTAATTTTATTAGATTAGAAGCATTCAACTTTGGACTTAGCTGTTCAGCTTGACAATTGTATTATTTCTGGCAGGATATATGTATAATTTCAAACAACTGTATCAGGGAACAAGGCAATGTATCTGTTCTTTCCAATGGCCAAACCATTTGGCTGCTTCTTAGAATTTTCATATTTTATTTGCCTTATAGAACACCTGATGAAGTGACTACTAATATAGATGCTTATTTTGGGAAAAAATGTAATGTACATTAGATGTTGAAGTGAACATTTTAAGAATGGTATTAGGCAAATAAACTATAATAGTGGTAAGGTTATTAATTCTATCATCAAAGGGGAATTTTTTATTTTTTGTCAACAGCAAACTTTGTTCCATTTTATCACTGGGGGGAAAAATGTGCTTCCAGCGCTAGTTCAAACCTTTATTTTTAGGTAAAGCGTGGAAGATTTTAGAAAAAACATATTTCAGAAAGTATATAGCATGTAGCTGAGAACTGCTAGTGTGGGGGTCGGGTGACAGTTCCCATGGGAATTCTCCACGTCTTGTGACCATTGTTGTTCTGGACTATCTTTTCAGGGGTGTTTGCCGAGCAAACAGCTTTAGAAGCTAGGAACAGTTCTGCCTTTGAGGCACAGGGGAGATTTTTTCCTTGATCCAAATAGATTCTGTGCAGAGAGGTTAGCAGGTTTGTGTGCAGCTCTCTATAAAATTGGGGATTTCCTAAATTTGGGATTCTTCCGGTGTGACACAGACACTGTGAGTACAGCACCCCCCGTGAGTGAGAGAGTCTGTGACTGGGACGTCAGCGTTTATGGAATTGTGACAGGCGAACAGGGGAGTTTGACAGCCAGATAGAGTTCTCAGTCCCTTCACAGTGCTTGATTTTTTTTTTTATCACATGTAGCTAAACATTAGAACACCAGGCCTTCCTTTTAAAAAAGAGAAAAAAAAGGAATACAACTGCCTTATAAATTGCACTTATTTCTCAAACTAAATGCACTGGGAATGAAGCATTCATATATACTATTTGCCGTATAAAACTTCAACTTATGGCAGCATTTATTGCAGAGACAAGAGTATGAATATGAAATTAATTTTACTTGCATAAACTCACACTGCTTCAAATGCTAAACAGTACTGATAGTTCGAGGCTTGATGTGTCCATGGTGTGTGGTTCTGTGCAGTTTAAGTGTTTGGCCCTCAAAGGAGCAGCAGGTGGCACTTATATCTGAGTTCTAGCAAATGAATAAAACACATGCAAGAGATTTAATAGATCAAGATGCCTGGTAACTGTGATCTTAATTTTTTTCCCCTTTGGTGTTGTGTTCCTTCTTCAGATGTGGCGCAACTGATACGGGAATTGAGAATTGGGATTAGAAATGGGGCTACTTTTTGAAAAGCTACTAAAGACGTTGCATTGAATGCCCATGCTCAGCTTGGTGGCAAGTTTGCAGTCAATGAACCACAAATACCTGTTAATATAAGTGATGTATTCATCGCAAGTTTACCAAATTAATTTGGTGCGCCCTAGATAAAAGTGAAATGCTCAGGCAGGTGTTATGGATTGAATGACGTCTCTCCAAAACATATGCTGTAATTCCTAACCTCCATGCCTGTAGGTGTAATTCCACTTGGGGGCGGGCTGTCTCTGTTACGATGTTTATGACGAGGGCTTTATGTAGGTGGTATTTCAGTCAGTCTCTTTTGATATACAGACGCAATTAAAGAAGCAAGCTAGTAGAGATGGGACTAGACTGAAGCTGAGCCACGTGGAGATCTGCAAGAAACCAGGAGGCTAGCTGAAGGGACAGGGCCGTCCACAGAACCAACACAAAGAAAATCCCTCCTCCAGCGCTGACTCCTCACCTCTTAACCTGTGAATTTTCACACAATTTCTGTTTGCCGTGGCCACCCACTTGTGGTATTTCTATTGTAGTAGTGCTAGACATAGAAGACAGCAGGCATATTGATAGATTTATATTGAGATAGAGCCTTAAATTTTATATAGGGTATTTTGCTTTTAGCTTTAGTAAAGAATAACTTTAGTTATATTTAAAGGAAAACTGCATTTTACTTTTATATATTTTTTAAGTGACAAGTTATTCTCAGCAACTAACTTCCAGATCTTTCATTTGTATATTCTACACGAGCAAGATAAACTTCTACCTTCAACTTTGGTGCTGTTAGGAAGTATTTCAATATGATAGCTACTGGCTGCTTCCTACTAATTTTCTCGGGAAAAAATAAGCAAATTTATAGGTGTTCCACAAGTTCCTCAAGGTGGTAATGTTTTATGGAATGAGTAGTTTAGATTTTGTAAAGTCCACATATACTTTAGATTTTTATGGAGTGTGTGTGTGTGTGGTGTGTGTGTGGTGTGTGCTGTGTGTGTGCGTGTGCTGTGTTTAGGTAGCCATCTGCACCATAATTTATGATGTCTTGTGCATTTTAATCAGCGTCTAGTTATGCACAGTCCTAGCCTTCCTGCTACCTAAATACTTAAAACAGCAAAGAGCTGTGGGATATAGGGCATGTAGCTGGAAAACTACTTCCTGCTTTGCCTCCCTGTACCTGAGCAGATGATCTGCGAACCAAGGCCTCTCGGAGGCACAGCTGCTGAACTGCTGGAGTGCGGTTGGCAGCAGGAAGCAGGGACTGGGTCTGTGGCTGCCAAGGGGCCTGGCCTTCCTGCTGGTCAGCCTTGGGTGCTCTAGTTAGGGAGGGCAGCATGGCACCATTTTACCCATGGCTGTCTCTGAGTAGGCTTTCGGCGCTGGCGGAAAACGGGAGCTGGTCCTGCCATGTTGTTGCCATGCAGCCTCCTTGCCCGCAGGGTTTTAATTGCATTGTGTGGCTTTGGCACCATGGTCATTTTAACGGATAAGCATTCATTTTTCCCCCTTTGATGTGTAGTTTAGTCAGAAAAAACTGCAACTGAAATCCATTTCAAACAGAAATGCGTTGTGCCAGCTGCAGATTGAAGCCTGGCCTTGATTTGCAAATTTTCACAGATTCGGAGGATGTTCTGCCAGCGAGCCAGCGCAAAAGCTGGGATAGGGCCAAAACCAAGCTCCACTGAACACTTTCCATCCCAGCTTCTCAATGTACAGATCCAAGGAACTTTTTCCTTGAGAAGACACTGGTATATATGTTTTTTGAATAGCCTTATACACACATAAATCCAGAACCCTGGCATGGAGATAAGGCTTCTGGGCTTTAATTCTGAGTCATGGGTTTGTTATATGACTTTGCTGGATTAATGGGGCCTGGAAAGACCACAAGGCACTTGGGGATACCAATTTTCAAAATAAACTATTTTTTGAAGTATTATTAAGTCAAAAAGTATTGCTAAAATTAATAGTGGCCTTTCTTAAAAAAATCTAAAGGTGCAGGTATTACTTTTCAACAGATTCTCCATCTAGGTCTACATACTTTCTTTTCCTTTTTTAATCATTTTATTAGGGGCTCATACAGCTCTTATCATAATCCACACATACATCAATTGTGTAAAGAACATTTGTACATTCATTGTCCTCATCATTCTCAAAACATTTGCTCTCCACCTAAGCCCCTGGTATCGGTTCCTCCTTTTCCCCCTCCCTCCTTACTCCCCTGTCCCTCATGAACCCTTGAAAATTTATAAATTATTATTTTGTCATGTCTTGCCTTGTCCAACGTCTCCCTTCACCCACTTTTCTGTTGTCTGTTCCCCAGGGAGGAGGTAATGTACACATCCTTGTAATCGGTTCTCCCTTTCCAACTCACCCTCCCAATGCCCTCCCTGTATCGCCACTCACACCACTGGTCCTGAAGGGATCATCCGCCCTGGATTCCCTGTGTTTCCACTTCCTATCTGTACCAGTGTACATCCTCTGGTCTAGCCGGATTTGTAAGGTAGAATTGGGATTATGATAGTGGGGGGTGGGTTGTGGGGGAAGCATTTAGGAACTAGAGGAAAGTTGTATGTTTCATTGTTGCTACATTGCACCCTGACTGGCTCGTCTCCTCCCTGAAACCCTTTGGTAAGGGGATGTCCAGTGGCCTAAACATGGACTTTGGGGCTCCACCCCGCACAACACCCCCGTATTCATTATGATATAATTTTTTGTTCTGATGATGCCTGATACCTGATCCCTTTGACACCTAGTGATCACACAGGCTGGTGTGCTTCTTCCATGCGGGCTTTGGTTTTCCTCTCTGTAACCCATTCCTGAAAAATTCTGCACTCTTGCTTTACACCATGCCCAAATGGCAGATTTGCCATCCTCCAGGGACTCAGATGAATTTCCCTGTTGAACAAAAGGAAGTCTGAAGAGGCAAGCTCAGGCTGTTGGGTGAATGAGGTAAAGATTTCTCAGTAAATTCTCAAGGAATACCTTTGCCACCCTCGAAGAATGAGCGGGACGTTTTGCCTCCCAGGATTCTGCCCCTGCTCGAGACTAGCAAGGGTTGCTCTAGGGGAAATTCTTTGAGAAACCTTATGGCAGACGATGGCCCCTCTTTCCTCTGAAGAACAGCTGGCTGTTCGAATCCCTGACCTTTTGGTTAGCAACAATGAATGCCTCAATCAGTGTGCCAGCAAGTCTCCTTTTATTACGAACATACCACAGCTCATTAACGAAGCAAGAGTGCGTGGCATCAAGTAGCTTCGCGCTAGTTGTGTAGTGTGCATTTCTAAGTCAGTGATCGTTCAAGTTTCTCACATGCAAGCTACATGCTTTTCTTGGATCGTTCATACAGGATCAAGACTCACTTCTGACAGGGTAGGATGTATTCATTTATTTTTAATGAAAATATTTGTGTATAGCAGACATTAAAAGAAGTGTGTGCAGTTATGACATGTCCTATCCTATTAAATTCATTAAACACACCTTGAGTGTTGACACTACTATGTACTCTGGTCTTCAGAACAATCCTAGAAGGTATTGTCATTCCTTAGTGTGAGGAAATTGAGCCTCAGAAAGCTGAAGCTAGTTGCCTACAATGCAACTTCTAAGTGGTAAAGCAAAATTTAGGCTGCTTTCTTAGCTTCAAGTTCCACGTGTGTTCAACTCTACTTTCTTAAAACATGCTAAGGCATAACCTCAGCCTTCCTGTAGCTTGTATTCTGTGGCACTAGAGATACAAACAGAGAAAGTGACTGCTTAAATGTGAACTTTTGTACAATGGCTGTACATTGTAATGGAAGCATGGGAGCAATCAGTGCATGGAAGTCTTCAGGGTAGGGAGACAGTTGTAGGTCGAATGTGCAAGAACCATGCAAAGTAGAACAGGTGCTTTTGCGGAGGCATGGCACGATGTGGGGAGCACAGCTACAGCTCAAGGTGGGCATGGGGTAGGATAGCAGGAGAAAGCACATGGTAGAACTGAGCCTTCAGTGCTGGCCTCTGAAGGAAATTCTTCTGGGGAGAGGGAGGGCTGCCCACCTAGTTAGGATTGGGGCTGGTCCTTCAGACCTCTCTATTGGATCTACAGCTCAGAGAGAGGGACATATATGATCAGAGCACACAGGAGTAAACGGAGGGGGAGGAAAAGAATGGGGAGCACATCCTGACCTACCAAGCCCCGAGGACAATATTCCTGCTCAGAGCAGCCAATGCACAGAGAGGAACATATGGCCGGGCCCACTATGACACACGACATCCCTCACTGACACATAGCTCTACGGGGGGCAACACTAGAGACACAGTGTGGGAATTGTGCCCAACCTGACCCCACCACACCGAGGCAAAACACTAAGGGTGTGCAACAGAACAGCAAGGTGAGCAGAGCAAGGAAGTCCAGAGGGGGTACCAAAACACAGACCTTGAACTATTTATAGGCTTTTGTCTTTTTGGTCATTGGGTTTTTTGTTGTTCTTATTTTTTGTGCATATTATCTCTATAGGTCTATCTAGATAAGATAGGTGGGATGAACAATCCGGAGGAGAAAACAACAGGATCCAGGGTTCCGGTGGGGTGGGGGTGGGACATGGGAAAGGAGGAGGTGGGGGAAAGGAAGTGGGTGTTAACAAACCAAGGACAAGGGAACAACAAGTGATCAAAAATCAATGGCAAGGAAAGTGTAGGCGGCCTGGTAGGGCTTGATCAAAGGCAATGTAACCCAGAGGAATTACTGAAACCCAAATGAAGGCTGAGCATGATAGTTGGACAAGTGGAAAGTAAAGGAAATAGAGGAAAGAGCTAGAAGGCAAAGGGCATTTATAAAGGTCTCAATAAAAGCATGTACATATATAAATATATTTCTATATGACAATGGGGAAATAAAGTAAATTCTTCTGGGGGGAATGGCAGTTGTCCACGTACCTGGTATGGGGGACTGAGCCCTCGGGCCCCTCTAATGGCTCCCGTCCTCTAGTTCTTAATGCTTCCTCCCCCCGTCCCTATCATGATCCAAATTCTACCTTATAAATCTGGCTAGACCAGAGGATGTACACTGGTAACTGGAAACACAGGGAATTCAGAATAGATAAACCCCTCAGGTCTAATAATGAGAGTAGTGATATCAGGAGGGGAAGGGTAAGGTGGGGTAGAAAGGGTGGACGAATCATAAGGATCTACATATAACCTCCTCCCTGGGGGATGGGCAACAGAAAAGTGGGTAAAGGGAGATGTTGGAGAGTGTAAGACATGAAAAAAAATTATCAAAGGTTCATGAGGGAGGGGGATGGGGAAGGAGAAAAAGAAAATGAGCTGATATCAAGGACTCAAGTAGAAAGCAAATGTTTTGAGAATGATGATGGCAACAAATGTGCAAATGTGCTTGACACGATGGTTGTATGTATGGATTGTGATAAGAATTGTTAGAGCCCCAAATAAAATGATTTTAAAGGGGGAATAAAAATAAAGGACGTGAGGCATGGACAAGAACGAGGAGGACGGGGTTTTCCTGCTAATGAGTGTGAGCTTTTCCATATAGGTAATTTGTAGTGATTATAGGACTTTTATCAGGGGGGAAACAGGAGAATCAGTACTGCACAGTGACACCAATATCCTTTAACCAAAGCCCGTAAATAATGCGTCTGCAATGGAATAACCTGGACTTATTCTTACTGTAGAGTATGTTAGAAAAAGTTAAGATATGATTTGGTGATTCAGGGTAGGTCAAAGGAACCAGAGTTTCACCATGGATTTGATGTTATCAGGAACCAGAGGTAATTCTGTAATTTGGTAATTTTATAAATTGGATTTAGTAGGAGTGCTGAAAGAAATCTGACACTGTGATTGGTCTCAGAAAAAGCAGAAATTATTCATATTAGCTGGGAGAGGGTGTGGTTGGCATTTTTTAACGGAGTACACGATACATCTGTTTTTTTATATGCTTAGGCAGGATTATGAAGTAGACTTGGCTTTGCTCTCCCTTCATCAAAGTCATAGTGACCTTGGGTGATGTTGGTGTTCCCTGGGACTGTTTGTGCCCACAGGACAACACTGCAGCTGTGCTGTGAGGGCCAGTCCGGGGTGTCTCTTCAGCCAGATTTTAGTGGTGCAAGCTATGTATTCAGACTCCACTGTCTTAGCTGAGTGAGCTTTGGCAAGCTATTTAGACTCATTATGCCTCCGTTTCCTTTTCTGAAAATAGGATTAGTTCATGGAGTTATGATGGAATATATGGGATGATAATATATGTAGTTAGAATCATGTCTGGGAGATAGTAAAATTTCAGTAATTATAATCGTTTCTATTATTTTGGAAATATTACTCCATCAGAATTGGAACCAAAGGCATGAGGAAGGAAATGCTTAGGAGAGCTGGTTGACTGCTCGGCCAGGGTGCTAGAAGTAGGCTCTGAGAGAGGCAATCCAAACGGACGTTAGACAAGACTCGGCCTCAGATGGTGGCGCGAAGACAAGAAGAGGCTATACGACAGTCTCCCTATGTTTATCCCCGAATGTGCGGTGGGAGGTGAGATTCTCACAATAGATCTGGAACACAGGAATCGCAAGGAAGATTAAAGGGCAAGAATGATAGCCAGCTGGAGATGTTCAGCAGCTGCTGGTGATACATAACCGAAACTCAGGGACAGGCCAGGCGCGCTAACCACTGTGCTTTCTGCTGTCTTAGAGAGGGCCTAACTGTCCACAGGTGAGAAGTGCCACTCATTTCATCCTTGCCCCCCTCCCCCCTTTGCTCTCTGCAGGTCTGAGGGAGGAGGTTTCCATGATCTCATATATAATACCAAACAATCAGCAGACTGTCAAAAATGATGGATTTGCTTTTTGTCAACAAAATGGAACATTCTTTTTTTAAAAAAAAAATCATTTTATTGGGGCTCATACAACTCTTATCACAATCCACACATACATCAATTGTGCAAAGCACACTTATACACTCATTGCCCTCATCATTCTCAACATTTGCTTTCCGCTTGGGTTCCTAGAATCAGTTCCTCATTTTCCTTTTTCTCCTTCTCTTTCCCTTCCCCCGCTTCCCCCACCTTCATGAACCCTTAATAATATATAAATTATTGTTTTATTTTATCTTACACTGCCTGGTGTCTCCCTTCACCCACTTTTCTGTTGCCCATCGCCCAGAGAGGAGGTTATATGTAGATCCCTGTGATTGGTTCCCCCTTTCTACCCCCTTTTCTCCTAGTATCGCCTCTCTCACCCTTGGTCCTGAGGGGTTAATCTGTCCTGGATTTCCTGTGTTTCCAGTTCCCATCTGTACCGCTGTGCATCCTTTGGTCTAACCAGGTTTGCAAGGTAGAATTGGGATCATGATAGTTGGGGGGAGGAAGCGTTTAAGAACTAGAGGAAGGTTGTGAGTTTCATTGTTGCTACATTGAACCCTGAGTGACTCGTCTCCTCCCCACTACCCCTCTGCAAGGGATGCAAAACAGAACATTCTTATGCCAAGAAAATCTTGTCTGGGGCTTTTAACTTTGAATAATTCTGCATGATACTTTCACAAATGCTTAGATGGAAAACATAAGGTGTTCTTCTAGATAGTTCCTTAGATAATTTTATATATCTGTCTACACATCTGTCCTTCCATCCATCTATGGCCATCAGGTTTGCTGAGTAATGGACCGTATTACTTTGGTTCTTAATAAGGTTGCTTCTACAAACCATGATTTGGCAGGGTGCAACCAATTTTTACTGAGAGATGTTATAAGGAACTGGCAAGGAACCATGGTTTATTTTTTAATTCACTTTTGGTTTTGTGAATAATCTGGTTCTCGATAGTGTACTAGGTAGACTACATGAGGACTCTGGGAGAAAAGTAACTTCCAGTGATCAATGACAGGAAGTGCTCTACTTCTCTTGAATATTCACCGCCCCCCTCCCTTGATGGTGAATTATGTAGCTGCTGTTATTTCCTTCTTTGAGTTAGTCACTGGGAAACTCAGAGGAAAGCATATGGTTCTGAATGAAGTATCTGTTACCAATAACAGTAATTATAGTGCTAATCAAAATTCTGGCTTTATTCTCTCCTCTTTTTACTTCCTGTTACACACCTTTTCTCAGTTCTCTTTAGTCTCATTACTCGAGTAAGGTACTCGGAAGATGGTAAGGCGCTTACATTCTTGTTTGTCCTATAAATACCTGAGTGTGTATGTGTACCTACACGACAGTTTTGTTGCTACTTATAGGTGTTGTGTGTTCCACGTGACAGAGTAGAGCTGTCTCATAGGCTCAATCTGTATGGAAGCAGATATCTGGCGTTTTCTTCTGTGGAGCCACTGTGGGGACCGGGGAGTATTGCATGCTACAGATATTTTCGTTGGAAGCTAAGCTGGAAACCATTGTGCCACCAGGGCTCCTTTGCACAGGCTTACACACATGTCATTGTAAAAGCACTAACAAGGACCTGACAAACCGTCTCTTTATTCCACTGAAATGGGCTCTTTTGTGTGGCATATGTAAGAAACATCCTAATTTCATAAGATGGGAGTTTTATCTTTATTACAAAGATATATATATATTAAAGAATAATGGAAGCAGGGTAAGAGGTTTTCTAGAGTTAAAAGGAACCAGAGGCAAATACTACTATAGACACCATCGTGCAATCGTGGAGATCTACAAGTACATGCTTGTGTAGACACAAAGGCTGAACAGCTATGGGAGGTGGAGGGGGAAGTAAGCCCATGTACATACAGAGATTTGACAGAGGTTATTTGTATATGTGATTTTACCTTGAATTCAATGACAGAAATGAATGTGGCTGAGTGTACAGGGGATCAAGCTATCAAAACTTTTTAGACATAACCAAACAACCTCAGGGAATGGACCTGCTCTCTCAAGAAGGTAGTCTTGGGAGATACCATGGTCAATTGGCATGACAAAGACAATGTTCTACATCCTACTAAGGTGAGTAGTGACTGGGGTCATAAACACTATCAGCATCCATCTAAGGTGCAAATCTTGGGGTCTCCTCACCTGAGGAAAGAAGAGTGATGAAAATCAAGAGAAACCATTAGTCCAATGGACTAACGAACCATGCAGACATCAGTCACTATAATTCTGAGAGCAGAAGAACTAGATGTTGCCCACCACCACTGCCAACTGCCCTGAAAAGGATTATGTTCGGTCCTGGATGGAGCAGGAGAAAAATGTCGAACAAAACTAAAAATCATAAAAAAAGATCAGGCTTTCTAATGGTTGGATAGATACAGGTGGAACCCCCGTGATTATGGCCCTTAGTCCTTCTGTGTGTTTTGAACTGAACTCCTTTGTTAGAATCATCAACCATTTAAGAGCAACAGGAAATACTCAAGGCAAAGCTTAGCTGACGGGGAATGAAGAGGAATGGAAATAGGACACACAGGAAGGCAATGGTGTACGTGAGAGTACCTTGGGGGGAATTGCAACAAAGTGTGTAAGAATTGAGTATAAAACTGATTTCTGCTGTAAATCTCCATCTCATGAACAGTAAAAAAGTATTTTAAAATGCTATATGCAAGAAAAATGAGTTAGCTGTGTAACTCATGTGTAGATTGTGTTAGGAAAAGCTATGGATTTGAAATCAGAAGGATTTCATCCTTCTTGGTCTTTTAATAGCTGTGTGGCCTTACACAGCTACTTAATCTGTGTGAGCTTTGAATTTCTCGGTAGAATGAGAATAAAAATATCTGTTCTACCTACTTTTCCTTTATTGCAAAGATTACACTGGATAATGCATAATCCTCTGTAAACTGCAAAGAGCTAGAGGTAATATTGTTATCCAAGTTTTGATTTTCACTTCTTAGAAGAGTATCTGTCACAGCGTTAGAACAGGAGCCACCAACTTAACACCAATGTGAACGATCAGGGGTCAAGAAAACGAATCCTGTGATTCTCTGCCTTTTTCTCATCATCGATGGAGGCATTAGTAAAAGAAGTACTTCTCTCAATATTAGAATAGAAAACTCACTGCAGCATCAGGGGTAACAGCAAGTAGCAGAGAAACAATACTTAGAAGAACCATCTGCCCTGTTCTGTAGGAGTTCCTGGGTAAAGCAAATAGTTAATGATCTTGGCTGCCAACCACAAGGTTGGCAGTGAAGGTCCACCAAGTAACACCCCCGATGAAAGGGCTAGCAATCTACCCTTGAAATAAACTTGTGGGACATCATTCCACTATAGCACACACAGGGAGGCTTGCCGTGAGAGGGAGTCAACTCAGTGGAAGATCGTTGATGCGTGTTTCTGTATGTCCTGTACAAGGAGCGCAAGTGGGGCCGGTAGGTAAGCATTGGACTGCTAACTTCCAGCTTCTCAGTTCAAACCCACCAGCCAAAGACAGCTGAGGTCATCTTGTCGCATAAACACACACACAATCTTGGAAACTGACTGGAGGATGACTGTGAGTCTAAGTTAGCACAGTGGCAGGAGGTGGGTTAATGTCAGATACAGCCAGCAGCCACGAGTCAGTGACTCCTTGTGGTTACCAGGCATACATGGGAATGGTTTTGTTTTTAAAGAGAAGGCAGAAAAAAAACCTTTAAAAAAGTCTTCCCAATATAGTTTTTGGTAATTAATTCAAAATTTTAAAAATACATATATTGGTGAACACTGTTCAGGGAGGACAGGATAAGTTGTGGTTACTAGGTCATGACCTCATTACAGAAAGTATTTCTGAAATTCGGCTCATGTGTGAGGCAACACGGACCCAAAAAGGAATAAATTTTTAAGTTCTTTGTAGAAAGCAAACGCACATCTATTTTTTAGGTGTTACAAAGCATTTCTCTGGTGAATATTCATTAAATTCTATACATGGTGTTCTAAAAATATTCAAATTTGTTTCTAAAAGGCACTTTTTACTATGAATGCATTACAAAGGTATATTTTTAAATGCACAATTAATATATTCATGCAGCATACAAAGGAAGCAGTATTTATAAATAATTATTTGTGAATAATGTACAGTTTTGTTAGGTGTTGCTGTCTTCTGCCTAGTTGTGGTAACATGCTGATATCAAACAACAGGTATTCCTAGGGACTGTATTCCAGGAACATCAAAGGACTGTTGGCTGCTTATCTTATTATAGTAGGACCCCGGGGTAAGATATCAAAAAATGAAATTGAGAAACTAGCACATTACCCAGATTATATATAAATATATGAACACCAGATAATAGACTAATTTCCACCATGTATTAGACTTGTTATCACTACTTTAGAATTAAAAGGGATATCTGAAAACGTCAGTAATCACCATATGATAAATTATAAATGAGCTTTTGAGCTTGAATTTATCAGGTATGTCTCAAAAAAAAAAGTAGATCAAGATTTTCTGTAATCGCCACACACTAAGCTGGGAGTGAGTTTTAAAAACCTGTTGCCCTTGAGTTGATTCCGACTCACATGACCCGTTAGGACAGAGTAGAATTGCACCTTTGTGTCTCCAATCCTGTGCTCTTTATGGAAGCTGATTGCCACATCTCTCCTGCAAAGAAGCTGATGGATTCTGTGTTTCGGTCACCACCTGAGAGCATTAACCTGTGTCCCTAGCACTCCTTTAAGTGAGCTCTAGGACCTGGGTTCTCCAGGGCTGGTACCATCAGCAATGGATGCTGGAAATACACGAGCACTGTTTGGAGCCCTTGCCGACCTAGTGCTAATCTTTGCCTCCTAACAAATTAGCCATTGTCAGTTTCTCAGGTTTCATTTTTAATCTTTAAAAGGATGGCGTAAATGAAGATTTTCAGAGTTCTATTCTTACAATTATATTTGTCTGTGAAAATATTACCACTTGTGTTTCCCCATGCTCTAGGAGAAGGGAAAAAGTAATTCGGTTACAAAAATGTTTCTATAGAAAGCATAGTACTTACAGTGAGGAAGGTCACCACCAGTTGTAAGAGAACATACTGAAATTGAAACACAAAGATCAGAGATGATGTAACGAGATCAATTAGAGCCTATGGAGCAGTGCTTTCCAGCCTAGAGGAGGAGGAGGGCAGAGAGTAGCTTGTTAGAGTCATCTGGTGAGAAGCAGAATTTTTCGCATTAAAAACACACACCGCTCCTGTCGACTCTTTATGTTGGGTTTGAATAAGGTTGAAAACCATTTGTAATGAATATTGTATGAATTGCTAGAACAAAACAACAACTTACTTGCTGTTGGTTCTGAAGGCGCTGTGCTCATACAAACTACAAACAGGTTTGTTCCAGGTGATCCCAAACCCATCCTATTGCCCAGGTACACAAATAAATAACTGAGCTATCTGTCAAAATCTGACCCAAAGGAAACCATTTTAAAATAATTGACTATGATGGCTAATAGCATGACATGGGTCAAAAAAGTGTACTGGGCCAATCACATTGCTTCATCGTAAATTTTAAATAAGCCACATGGAGTTGCAGCTAAAAGGCGTCATGGTGTTGAGAGAGGTTGGGTTTGTTATGATGGGTATTCTGCAAGAAAAAAGTTATCAGAAAAACATAAACACAGAAAAATGAGGGTGGTGGGGAGTCTGGTTGACAGAGGATGAGAGAATAGACAGAGTGGGCGAGTCACACTGGCGGCAGGGTATTTACCGCAGACCCCATGACTCATCTCTGCCACTGATTTTGTTTTTCCCAGATCACACATTGCCCATAGTCATTTTACCAGTCTTTGGTACAAAAAATAAACAAAGAAATTTTCACACCTATTTTTATGTTGACTTCACAACATCACATTGTTATAAAAATGGTTTAATTCCAATTTAAATGTTATCTTTTTCCATTTAAGCCTGTTTATCCAGTTTTATTTGCACATAGTCACCATTTTTTCTCCGAACTATTTTTTTTACATAATTTCAAGTACTGTCCACTAAAGAGATTTAGACTTCATCTTGAGAGATTTATATATCTGTATGTTTCTACTCAAATCTCAGGGGGAAAATAGGAAAGAAAGCCTGTAAAACAAATGAACATTTCTGTTGATCAAATAACTTTTGTGAAGAAAGAAAACAAGGGTGATTTTGTTTTTGTAAACAGAATTTTGTATTTTTAAGAGTAGAGTAACTATGCTAATAAGAAAAGTACAGCAATCAACAATCCTTTTTTGCTGGAGAGGAAAAAGTAATAGAGAAGAATGTTTTACTTATATCACTTGTAGTGCCTTTCGCACTGTTTTGGATGGGTCCAAACTTGGTGATGAAGTAAAAGATACTCGACTTTTAAAATTTAGTGGGATCTAGAATGCGAACAGGCATTGGTAAAAACATGGTCAAAGCATTGGAATGGCAAGTCTCAGAAGAGGCCTGATGTTGTTACATGAAATGAGGCCAGTTTTGACTCAGAGCAACGGTTTGTACAACAGAACGACACACTACCGGGTCCTGCTCCAGCCTCACCGCCGTTCCTTTGTGTGCCCATTGTTGCCAGCCACTGTGCCAATCCATCTTATTGAGGGCTTTATTTAATTTATTTATGCATCTCTACTGAGTAGGATGCCCTGTGGCAGGATCTTGTCTTTCCTGATAACATAGCCAAAATACTTGAGACGAAGTCTGACCATCCCTGCCTCTAAAGAGCACTCTGGCTGTGCTTCTTCCAAGGCAGATTTGTTTGTCCAGTTAGCAGTCCACGGTACCTTCAATATTCTTCCCCAGCACCACAATTCCAATGTGCAGATTCTTCTTCAGTCTTCCTTATTCATTGTTCAACATTCACATGCCTATGAAGCAAATGAAGAAGATCATGGCATGGTGCTGGGGCACCTTATTCTTCAAAATAGCAGCCTTGCTTTTCACACTTTAAATAGAACTTGAGCTGCGTATTTACTCAATGTAATGTGGCATTTGATCTCTTGACTAAGCTGCCCTCAATGTTGATTATGGATCCAAGCAAGATGAAACCCCTGGCAACTTCAATGTTCTTTTATCATGATGTTGCCTATTGGACTAGATGTGAGGATTTCTGTTTCCTTGACACTGAGTTGTAATGCATAGTGTAGGCTGCAGTCCTTGGACTTCATTTTCAGTATGCAAGGTTGTATCATCTGAATATCATAGGTGTTAATAAGCCTTTCTCCAATCCTGATGCCATATTCTTCTCCATACAATCCAGGGTCCTTAATTATTTGCTCCGTTTACAGATTGAACAAGTGAGGTGAGAAGACCCAACTCTTGACACACACCTTTCTTGATTTCAAATCATGTCATATACAAAGGGATACCCCCTAAAACCAGAATTGGGCTGGCAGAGCTTTCTTAGTATGTGTTTTCCCCACTGGGCAAGCATTGAGCAACTCTCTCTGAGTTAGTGTATCCAGTGGTGTCACCTGGGGAGGTTCTCTATGGTCTCAGTGGATTTTTTTCATAAAACCAGTTTCTCTCAAACCTCATTTCTTGTGATGGTTGATTTAAGTGAACAGCTTGTGGCTGTGAAGATTTGTTTCCTGCTCGGGAAAAATGACACAGAAACTGTTGCGATGTTGAACACAGCTTACAGGATAGCACTATGGGAAAAACTCAAGCGTATGAGTGTTTTCCTTGTTTCAAAAAAAAGGTGAAATGTCTATTGATGACAAAACTCATTCTGGACATCCATTAACTTCCCAAACAGATTGAAACATTGACTTGTAGTGCATTTGGAGTTCATTCCACCACGTCAGACTGTTAGTGAAGTCAATCTTTCTATTTAGAGCAGTGGTTCTCAACCTTCCTAACGCCACGGCCCTTTGATATAGTTCCTCATTATTTTTGTTGCTACTTCATAACTGTAATTTTGCTACTCTTATGAATCGGGCGAACCCTGTGAAAGGGTCATTCGACCTCCAAATGGGTCGCAACCCACAGTTTGAGAACCTCCGATGTCGAGGTTCTATAAGGATAAATGTAATTACTTTGAAATGAAGGTTTATTTAGTGAAATTGAAAATATGACTGCCAGTTCTTTTTAATGGTACATTTTATTTGCCTTAACTACCGTATATACTTGAGTATAAGCTGACCTGATTAACAACTGAGGCACCTAATTTTACCACAAAAACTGCATAAAAAATGTGCTGAAAAATTTGGTTTATACACGAGTATATAACTAATTATTGTAACATGCATTTTGCCATTTACAGAATATTTGATTCTTGGTTATGGGACTACAGGCTCAATATTGGATGCAGTGCATACAAGAAAATAATTGTCTAGTTTTGGAGGGAGAAAATGTATTCTTGCTGACCATTAAAAACAAATGTCAGTCTGGATGTCAAATTGTTCCTTGTTACTGATGAAAGCCATCTTTATTAATATTGGTATGTGAAGTGTATATGGATGTAATTTAAATAAAACCTTCCAACCTATTTTTTCTGGTTAACCTCCTGTTGAAAATTTCCTTTTTTTCCTCCAGATAAATTGAAACTGACTCTATAGTTGGACAAGATATTCATGTGATTCTTTTAGACCCTATTAAAATGTAGATTCTGATTCAGTGTACGTGAGATGGATGTTGAAATTATCAGCAGTGGGTTGAACTGGAATTCCCGATGTAAACACCCTGATTTAGACCTCCACCCGATTGTTAGTTTGCTGTGCTCTGATGGCTGCGTGTTGCAGTGATCCTAGAAGCTATGCCTCTGGTCTTTCAAGTACCAACTGGGTCATCCGCAGTGAATAGGTTTAGCAGCGCTTGTAGACTAAGACAGAGTAGGAAGAAAGGCCCGATACAAACATTAACCAATGAAGACCTTAGTGATATGAACTGATCATTTTAAGACTAGTTTGATTTGAACTGGTCGAGTTATGGAATAGAACAGCACTTCTGGTCAAGTAGAAGACCACTAGAGTATCTAAGGAACAATTTGGCTGTACTTCTTTGAATACATATTTATTTGTTCTTCTCACAGTCCACAATACTTTCAGTATTCTTCTCCAACATATTAATTAAAATGCATCAATTCTTCCATCTCCCTTATTCATTGTCGAATTTTCACTTGCATATGAGGAAATTGAAAACACCAGGGCCTGGTCAGGCACACCTTAGTCTTCAAAGTGACCTGCTTGCTCTTCGACACCTTAAAGTAGTTTTGTGTGGCAGATTTGCCTAATGAAATACTTCACTAAATTTCCTGGTTACTAAACAGAAGGCAGCTATACCAAGATTATTGAACAGTCAGTAGGCTGACAATCATTGTCTTACCACATCAATGCCCCATATGCTATAGGAAGATATATATTATTCTAGCAAACCTGTGACTGACATTCTCAGTGAGTATTATTTTAAGTTTTCCCTGGCAGCCAACTCCCATTGTTTGTATAAGTAGCGTCCAGCCATGAAACGATTGATTCTGTACAAGCGAATAATTCAGGTCCTGCGATAGGGAGTTAGTCTACATTGGACCGATATCTCTATTTAAAAAAAATTAGGTACCAGGGGCTAATCAATGACAATATTAACAGAAGATCTTTTTGCCTCAAGGAGGTGATCAATAAGACTCTCTAACATAAATTGACAATGCGGTCTCTAAAGGGAGCCAAATGCAGATAAAAATCCATACATCCAGAAATAGATTTTGGGTTCATACGATATCCTATAGAGAACAATTAGTGCTTACATCATGGCCCTGCTTGATAGGGAACCGAGGATATATGAATGCTATATCAAAGTGTGGTGAAGAAATTAGATGGTGCTTTACTATCAGAAAAAAGATAACATCAGAAGTCTTAAAGGATTGTTTCCAAATAAGCAGCCATCTAAGTGAGATGTCAACTAAATCCACTTAGAAGTACACCAATATCAGTGACCACCAAAGGATTATAAACCATATCATCTGAAGCCAAAGGAGGTCAACAATATCAGAACCTAAATTGTGAGACATTAGTTTGCAGAAGGCTATGAGTGATGGGGGGCGCCCAAGATACGTTTGTGAGTTCTACATAGGAAATAAGTCTTCCTTGATTCCCTAGATCCATAATTGAGGAATGGGACGAAACTGGTTGCCAAACCAAGTGCATGGCAAGATGACTCTAGGGAGATCAAAATGATAACCTAACTTGAGCAGTGAAAACCTTGGCAGCTGATTTCCCCTCTGTTAAGCCTGATCTGGTTTTCATCATTTTCTGTAGTTTCTTTCTTTTTTTCATTACGGGGTTTATCTTCGATGTATTTTATCATTGAGGGTAAGCTCCTGTGATGAATGTTGGGCCTGATCTGGTTTTCAATATTTTCTGTGTTGTGTGTGCGTCTGTGTTTTTATACTGGGTTTTATTTTAGATGCAATTTGTCTTTGGGGGTAATTATCTTGAATTTTTGTTACATTTTTCTGTTGATCAGATCCAGGAATGATGAACCTATAGAGACAGCAGGCAGAATAAGGGTTTCTGGGAGTATGATTGAGGGTGATGGGAGAAGAGAGAGAGATGATGTCAGAGTTCAAGAAGGAAGCGAATGTTTTGAACCTGATTGTGGTAGCAGTTGTACAATATTGCGCCATGTGATTGAACTATGGGATGACAATATATTAGCCCCCAATAAAATGGTTTTGGGGGGAAAAACCAACAAAATAAAATTTTTGCAAACACTGATCTTTCCCCTGTTTATTGTGATGTTACCCATTGGTCCAGTTGTGAGTATTTTTGTTTTCTTTGCATTGAATTGCAACCTATACTAAAAAGCGACTGTCCTTCATCTTAATCAGCAAATTCTTCCTCCTCCTCACCTTCAGCAGGTAAGGTTGTATAATCTGCATATCACAGGTTCTTAGTATGCCTTCCTACAATCTTGATGCCAATTTCTTCTTTATATCATGCAGCTTCACAGATCTTTTGATCAGCATGCTATTGCATAAGTATAGTGAAGGATACAACCCTAACACACACCTTGTTTGATTTTAAACCAATGTGTACATCCATTCATGTTCCTATGGCTGCCTCTTAGTCCATGTACAGGCTTTGCATAAGCACTATGATATCAGTATTTTGGAATTCCCGTTATTCTCAATGTTACCCAGAGTTTGTTATGATGCACACAGCTTCATGACTCTGCATAGTCCATCAATAAAACACAAGTAAACATCTTTCTGGGATCTTCTGTCATTGTTAGTCTTGTTGCATGTCCTCTTCTGAATCCAGCTTGAAATTCTGCCTGGTACCTGTCAATATGCTGCATTGACTATTGTTGAATTATCTTTGGCAAAGTTTTACTTCCATGTGGTACTTATGGTTTTATTTGATAACTTCCATCTTCATTTTGGTCACCTTAAGCTCTTACTTTATCCTCTCTGCAGTTTTCTATAGCTGTATATGTTCAGGAGTTAGCTTTAGAGTCTATTCTGATATGGATTTTGATCTCTTTTTGCTTCCTGTCTTTTAAACACCTTTTGTTTTCTTCATGTATGAGCTTCATGTCAACCTACAGATGACAGATTTTCTCTCATTAGTTTTCTATGGAGCATATCTGTTCCACAGGTATTCTTGAAATTCAGATGGGATATACTCAAAGTTGTATTTTAGCGATGTCAATTTGTTTTCATTTTCTTTAGTTTCAACTTGAACTTGTGTGTGAGCAATTGGTGATCTGTTCCACAGTTGGCTCATGGCTTCACTTTGGCTGCTGATATTGCATTTCTCCAACTTCAAAATGTGGTCCCTTTGATCCCTGTGTACTCTACCTGTTGAGATCCATGTGTACAAGTCACAGTTTATGTTGTTGAACAAGGTATTTGCATTGCAGAATTTGTTAACTCAAGTCCATAGTAACCCTGTAGGATAGAGTAGAACTGCCCCTTTGGATTTCTGAGACTAAATCTCTATAGGAGTAAGACAACTTCATCTTTATCTTTCAGGGCTGCTGGTGTGTTTGAACCACTGACCTTGTGGTTTGAAGCTCAATGCATAGCCCACCATGCCTACAGAGATCCTTAAGGAGTCATTGTTCTTGCAAAATTCTGTTACTGTTTCTGTCAGCAGGGTCATAGTTCCCAATGACTGCCCCTTTTTCTTTGTTGCCAGCTTTTGCATTGCAATTGCCAATAACTGTGATGGCATCTTGATAGCATATTTGTTCAGTTTCATACTGAAGAAATTGGTACAGTTCTTCAATGTCTTCACCAGTAGCTTTAGTGTTAGTTTGTAAATTTGGATACAAGTTGTATTAACAGGACTTCCTGTAGATGTATAGATAATATTTTATCACGGACAACATTGTTCTTCAAGGGAGCGCTTCAAGTATTCTCTTTGATGATGAGTTTGACACTATCCCACTTCCCATAGCCAAATCACTACCTGATTCAAACTGATCAAAACCATTCCATTCAGCTCACGAATATGTAGGATATTGATCTCTGTGTGTTCCATTTCATTTTTGGTGACTTTCAACTTTACTAGATTCATACTCTGTTGTGGGGGAAGCCAGCCCCCCACAAATAATCATGGGTTCAGTAAGCACAGTTGTACTGTTGAGCTATATAAAGATTATAATAAAGTCATAGAGAAATGGGAGAGATGGGAGAGAGTAAAATAAAGAAGTCAGACACATTTCTTGGTAGCATGCTCACCTCCTGGATGGCCATGATCTCAACAGCCAGGTCCATGCACAGCGCGGGCAGAGAGGGCAGGAGGAAGATTTATTACTAACCAAGGCTTATATATCTTTTGGGGGTGTGCAAGCCCCCTAATTACAGGTAAAGACATATGTCACAGGAAAGGGTTGTACTATAGGTACTACAGTAATGAGGGAGACAATCTAGGGGATAAGCACAATAGGAAGGGGAGTTATTGGGGGTACACATGTGACAAGATGGGCAGATCCTAGACTCATGATGGTGGGCTAACCTTGATTGCCCTTGAGCTGCAGACTCCAAGCTTTCAGGGGAAGCATTCCATTGTCCCTAACAGCAGGGAGTGAGCCCCACCTGTGGTGGGACCAGACAGTAGTCTGATGGCTGAATGCCTTCAGGGCGGATATCTCTTAAGCATCTGACCTCCCACCATGTGCCTGCAAACAGCCTCTAATGTCTGGCATATCTTTGGGGGAGACAAAGCTGGGGAGAAGTCTTTTTTATATCCCACACTCTGTACATTCTATGTTCTAGTTATTAATTGATATTTGTAGCTCCTTCTTATTTTGATGCTCTGTCTGTAAATGAAGTTTCCCAAAGCTTTCCTCTATCCACATTATTATGGTGGACTCTGCCTTGAGAAGGCAGCTCTTCCTTATCTTATTTTAAGGGCCTTCCAAGGTGAGGGGCTCAGCTTCTGGCACTTTAGCGAGCAGTGTTCTTAATCCCTCAGCAGTGGGAGCCTGGTCCCCTTCAGGTACGCAGCTAACAGTGTTCCCCTCGTTATAGTGGTCAGTGGCTAATACCTGATTTCTGCTTTGGGGTCTCTGTGTGGGAACGCTCGCTGAAATGCGTTTCCTTTGATGGCCCTGGCTGCATTTAAAGTACAGCGTCACAGCCACCGGTGAGTCGTCCATTATCTCAAACTGACACGCGAGGGGTGGGATCGCTCCTTCGGAGGAGCCTTATTCATTTCCCCGCTTACAGAGGCAAAGATGTTTCATAATGTGCACTGACCAGATGTGTCCAGTGAGAGGAGGTGCAAGAAGGTGGAGACCTTAAAGAAACAGATTTTAATTAGAGGGAATAGAGTTCGGAGGGGAGGGAGTCAGGGGCAGTGTCCGTATTTCTCCTTAATTCACATTAAGACTTCTATTGAGGAAGTGAGAATATGATGTGAACTTGAGGGTGGGACCCTCACAGGGGTAGGAGAGTTTCTGAAAAAATAAGTAGTGCTGGTCAGGCAAGTGAGTGAGTGAAAGAATGAACGATTGTTCTTATACCATTAACCCGTGCTGTTAACAAAAGTAATTAGGTTATGTGCACGAGTGATATTCTAAAATTATTAGTCTTTGGGAAATTGTCATTATTTTTTTGATCACCTATTAGAACACACTTACCAGAGATATTTCTTCTCAGAATTCAACGTCTACCCATCATGAAATTGCCAGTGTGGGAAACTGCTGAGACCACAATGAAGACATATCGTACAATCTCCACCCCTTGCCATTGTTAACACTATTTATTTTCCTTTTAAAGCTCCTTAAATCCAAGATGAAGCTAACTTTTAGCAGTTATTCTCTTTTATCGGATTAATAGTAGAAAGAAAGAAAATGTAACACATAAAATTAACACCTAAGCTATTTGATTACCTATCAGGGTGAAATATAAAAGATATAGCTTTGACTTTCAAAAGATTGTTTGGGGAATTCGTTCTGCTCAGACTTCCCTTTCTGCTTGTCTCCCACACGTTTTCTCATCAGTTTTCTTGCTAGGAGTGTATGCAGGGCAAGCAGCCCAGTTTTAGTAATTGTGCGTGTTTTGGCTTTTGCCTAATCAACACCAGGCACTCTGGTTTTTGCATATTGACATACATTGTAAATTACCCAGGGGTATCAGAGAGGAAAAAACTGCTCTACTAGGTTTGAACAATGTCAGGTTATGAATTATATCATTCGAAGCCGAAATACTCCAACCCAATCTCGCAAATTCCATTCTGAATTTGATATGATTATAGTATGCTTTTGTGATGCTGTGTATAAGGAGGCTTCAAAAAGTTTTTTGACAAAATGGAAGTGAAAAATAATATAAAATTTCCATGAACTTCTTGGATCACCTCATATGGACACCTACTAAAATTAAATTCCTGTGAAGGCAGTCACTGATTGGGTGGGGTGCAGACTCAAGGAGATTTAAAATAGAAGCTGAGTGTTACTGACGCGTTCCAAGTAATTTCCTAATTTGGAATTTCTTTTCTGAAGTAGGGTCACTTATTACACATTAATGGGTCAAATTTAAGTTTGATCGATATTCTTTTCAGAAACAACGTTCCACTCATTTTCTTTGCAAATGCTGGCACTAAAGTGTTGTTACAGAGATATTTGTATATTTTCTTTTAGATTATCAGTGATTTAGTTCATTGTAATCATGGACAGACACAATAGGAGAATACTTTTTACTTTTATGACCTGGAGACTTTCATAGGCAAACAGACAATCTTTACCCTAGATACTTGTGAAATTTTATTAAATTTTCACCATGTTATATTTTAGAGAGAAATGGTACTACACATGAATCATAAGTGGTCTGGGTGAGAGATAAATTTGTTGAAATAGTTTAACCAGGCAAGATGAGATTGTAAGTGGGATGAAGTAATTTTACAGAGAGGAAAATTGTCCTTCTTTCTGACTTGCTTGCATTGCTATACTACGGTTTTTCAAGTGGCACAATCTCTAGAGTTTTTGCTATTGATGTAGCTTATAATTTGTATGAACATGTTTAATAATATCTAGTGTATTTTAAAACCTTAATTATATATGCATCTATATATGAGTCATAATCAACTGACAGTAAGAAATGTATGTATGTATATATATTTATATCATATATATAATTTCTGACATCCTAATTTTATGTCACTGGAAATATATATGAAAATATGAATACTAGTTTCAAGTTCTTTTATAAAGTTCACATTTCAAAAATATTTATGGAAAGCTCACCAGATTCTTGTCTTTTGTTAGGCTTTGAGGTGCTAGCCCATATTTCCCTACTCACAGTTGACTGATTGGAAGTCTGATAGGAAACTAGAGACCGTTGTCAACTCTGCTGAAGCCAGCAGAGGGGATTATGGGAGGTTAAAGGTTAAATAAAAAACAAGGACAGAGTCCATCTAGGTCAGATAAATCCTTAGAGGCTTCAATTAATAAAAATAAAGATATTCAAGTTTTGAAAATTATGAAAATACCATTTGATTTAGAAATACATATTGGGTATGACTCAAGCAGAGTGGGAAATCAGAGTGACTGTAATTATAGTAAAACATTGAACCCATTTTTCCTTACAGGTTGGTAATGCCTACCTTTACCTACCAATTCCATGATAAGAAAGTGTATTACATTAAAACAAAGCATATAGAACTTATCAAAGAACATCAGTTTTTGAGGCTATTGTACGTTGTTTCTGTTGTGCTTTACAGCTACATCATAGGGTGCAGCGCTAGTTGGTAGCATGTTGCATCTCCATTTTAAAGGAAAATAAGTAGTGGGAGTGAGTGGAACAGTCTCTCTGATTATCATTTGTTCCATTTGGATGGAAAAAGGAAGTTCTCTTCTGATTTATGCCTTGAAATAATGTTTTATTTATTCCATCTGTTTATCACAGAGGAGACGGATAGCTTGGGGCTTGTTACCCAAAGGAATCACTTGTCCTGCTTTCCCCCAGTTTGGTCTCATCAAAATTCAAGAACACTGGTGCGACAGGAGTAGGGTGTGGAGGGGACAGACAAGGGAAACAGGAGGGAAAGAGGAGAGATGGAAGTGGGGCTGTAGAAAAGATAAATGGTTTTGCTGTCAGTGCAGTGGAATGAAAATGAAATCAGCGTAGGCCATGTCCATTTCCCCCATCATTCCAAACCCCAAACACTGCTTTAAATAAAACATATTTCTTTTATTTCCCATTTCTTGCTTGCTAACTTAAAGATAAATGACTTGCTTGCAAGTGCAGTGAAAAGGAAATAAAATCAGTAACAGGCAGTGCCCAAAAATGCCCCAGCTGCTTAACGGTCTGGCCTTGAACAATACACAGTTTTTATGGAAAAGTTTTACTATTCGGCTGTTAAGGAAACAAAAGCAACTCTCCCCAACTCAGGCCCCTAATCCTCAAAAAATAAAAGCAAAGACAAAATAAAATCTAAACCTCAACAAATCCGAGCAATCCAGAACCCTGCATGTCGTGTACGTAGGGTGGTGACATTAAGGGTACGAGAGGAGGTGTCCAGCCTGGAGCTGCGTGAGCACCATTCTGAGGCCACTGGTGCTCGCCCCTGTGATGGGCTAGCTGATGGTCATGCGCCTACAGCCAGAGGTCAGGTGCTGTAATTAGACCCAGGGGTGTTCCTAGGCAGGCAATTGGATATCGTTTGTGAGCAGCAGTTTGGAGCAGCCTCAAAGGTTGGTAATTAGGCAGCGAGGTAACTGAATCAACTAGAGAGTTACTGATATACAGGCCAGGACATGTGTTCAGAAGTAGAGTGAAAGCACTTTTAGATTAAATATATCTTAATAAAAATAATAGGAACCATTTAGCTAGTATCTCTTTGCTTGTCACTAAGCGAAGCGGTTTACACATATGATCTAATTCTTACAACTTGGTGATTTTCTGGGGCAGTATTTAGTGTGTAGTAGATTTATCTGGAGGGCTTTTCCCAACATAAATTCTTTGGTTCCACTCCCAGGGCTTTTAATTCAGAAAGTCTGGGATGGGGCCTGGGGGTTTGCCTTTTTAGATGGTTCCCAGGTGATGCTGCCACTGCATCTCTCAGGAGTGTATGTGGAGAACCATTGCCTACATAAACTTGTCTGTGGTTGTCGTAGCCAGGTTAACATTTGAGGAGTTTATATGCAGCATGTATTCTGTAGGCAGCTCGCATGTATTTTATCTCATTTACTATTTATAATGGCTTTGTGAGGTATCATGTGCTCCTTTCAACAGAGCCTCTTGGCTTTACAGAAGCTATAGGACTTGGCCAAAGCTATCGATCTAATAAGTAGGAAGCCGATTGATCTTTAAGTGCTGGTCTCTAAAACCCTTATTGTAAGTACCACACCTCAGAATTTTGAGTGTCTTTTAAAATAAAAAAGAAAATACTTAAAAGAGTTCACCTGCCCGTATAGCCCACGCAAGGAATGAAAAACGCTCGGATGGTTACATTTCTTTACTCTGCATGGACAGTGCAAATACAAGACATTGAACTCGCAGGGAACTTTTTACACCAATAGAGCGCATTTCATGACTTTGCTCCTAAATAGACTAAATGTCTCTGATCTGAGATGCTTCCCATGCATTTTGCTCTCTTAGAGTGCCCTCAAAGACTGATGAGGTACACATTTCCTGAGGGGCAGAATAATGTCTGGTATGACTGAAGAAACTGGGCAAGACTTTATGGAGGAGGTAGGACTTGAGCGAGTGTAAGTGGGAAAGGGAGCAGGTGTGAAATGCTCGAGAGATGAACGGGCAGTTCAATAGATAAGTGCGGTGAGAAACATGGCCCCAGCTAAGGGAATGGTGTAGAACAATGCAAGGGGATAGGGATGCGGAGTTAAATGTGGGTGACCTTGATGGCCAGCATGGGAAATTGGATGCAGAAATGATTTGATCAACCCTCAAGTTTCAATCTGTATGCTGAGCACATAAGTTGAGAACCTGGACTCTAAGAAGAAAAACTTGCCATCAGGATTGGAGGAAGACTCATGAACAACTCTTGATATGCAGATGACGCAACATTGCTTGCTGAGAGCGAAGAGGACTTGAAAATGTTCACTGGTAAAGGAAGACAACGCCCTGCAGTAGACTGATGGTTGCCGGGGGCAAGGGAAGGGGCTGTGGGATGGAATAGGGAGTCAACAACAATGGGAACGAGAAGGAAGGAAAGGTTCCAAAATTGACTGTTGTCAGGACTGCACAAACCTTCACGTGGCTGAGTTATTGAACTGTACGTTAATTATAATGAAATGAAATTATAAAAAAGAAAGACAAAAATACTCACAAACAGGAAAAATCATAAGTAGAGAAAAGAAAGAAGTTGTCAAGGATTTCATTTTACTTGGATACACAATTAATATTCATGGGAGCAACAATCAAGAAATCTAATGACATATTGCTTGCATTGGTGAATCTGCACACGACCACTTTAAAGTTTCATTTTGAGGTCTAAGGCGTGACTTTGCGGTCTAAGCGATGGTCATTTCAGGTGGGTCCCATGCATGTGAAAGCTGAATGATGAGGACAGAAGATTGATGCCTTTGACTTTTGATATTGCTGAAGAATATTGAGAGTACCATGGACGGCCAGAAGAACGTACACGTTTGTCCTGGAAGAAGAGTAGCCATAATCCTCCTTAGGCCTTCATCTCATGGACGTTGGGCATGTTATCAGAAGAGACCAGTCCCCGGAAAAGGGCATCGTTTTTGTAAAGCAGTGAGTCAGTGGCAAAGAGGACGACCCGAACAAGGTGGATTTACACAGTGACTGCATCAATGGGCTCAAACAGCAAACACGCGACGATGGAGCAAGACTGGGCAGTGTTCCGTTCTGTTGGGTGTAGAGTTGCCTCAGCAGCGTCTAGCAGCAGCACACACAGGAAAGAGCCCTGGTGGTGTAGTGGTTAAGTGCTCACTGTTAACCAAAGGTCACAGACTGAACCCACCATGTGGTCTGCAGGTAAAAAGACTTGATCTGTTCCTGGAGATGTTCGGTTCGAGGAAGTAATGACCGTAGTCAAAGGCTTTACTTTCTTCACAGCCTCATTTGTTTCTGTTTACTTTGCTAGTTCTAGGGGAGCACGTCAATTATCTTTTTTTCCTTTAAATAATTTGCTTTATCTGTTTTTAATTTTTTTTGAACAGTTTTGTTGGCATATAATGCACATATCATACCCTTCAGTAATTCAGCCATCTTAAGAGGAGTTGTACAATCCTCATCACCGTTTTAAAATATTTTCTTTTTTGTTGTACTCATTGTCATTAGCTTCCTATTTGCCCCAGCCTCTCCAGCCGTACCCTCAAGAAACTATTAATACTGTGTCTATAGATTTGTATATCCTAGATTTCATATGCAGAAAAACATACAAAACAACACCGCCAAAGCTAACAACAATAACAAAGGAAAACAGAGAAAAACTTCAGTTGAAAAGGGGATAGAAAATAGAACTAGAACACAAAGGAGCTCAAATGATAAGGTGTTTTAAATGACCATTTTAAGTGAGCTTCATCTGTGCTGACCTATTTCCCATTGCACTCTGGATGAGAATAAGGCTGTTCACAGCCCTGATCTGTGCTCTGAGAGGATTCACTGGCAGCTCTGTCCATGAATATTGTCTCTTCACTTAAAAAAAAAACAAACTGAAAAAACTGGACAATGTGTCAAAAGGGTAATCAAATGATAAGATATTACATTTTAACCTAAATATACCCACCATAATCAACCTTACGATGCTCTTTGTCGGATAACAAGTCTATTCATATCCTTCGACTATGGTCAGAGGGGACTCAGGAGAAGCTTATTCCACACGTGGGCTCTGCAAGTGGATTTGGACTTCTACTCTCAGCACAGCCTTCTGCAAACCAGGCAGGTGTTCAGAACTTGGCTCTGAGACCAGGAGGGGAGGGAACACCTTTAGAAAGATTTGAGTTTTATTGCTTACCATTTTTTTGAATCACACAATCTGGTTTGCTTCTTCTATGTGGACTTCGTTGGCCACTTACTTACATGGCTGCTTGTTTGAAGACAAGCCTTTAAGACTCCAGATGTGAGTCTTTCTGATTGCCAGACACTATCTAGTTTTTTCGTTTTTACCACACTTTGCTCTTACATCCTTATCTTCAGTGATCTCTTCATGTGGATGAGCATCCAGCGGGGCCATGTCATAAAAGCTAATTGTTCTTAGATCCAGGCTGGCATTAAGTGCAAGCTCCAGATCCATTCATGTCTCTATGGTTAATACATGTCTCTGGTTCACCTTAGAGACATCGTTATCATTTTATGATACAGAACAGGGGCATCAGACAAATCTATTAATAGTGTCATTCATTTGTTCACTAGAATCAAAAACACCATCGAGCAAAGGAAATTACTCAAGTATAGGCTAGCTAAGACCAACAGTACATAAATTGTTGATTTGCACATGTTGAACTCTTAAGTGACTGGACACTACATACTCAATGGAGGTTGGCACCAGGGTAAATTTTCAATAATATTCATTCCTCACAGCATAACCAGGGCAACCAGATTAATGCATGTCATAATCATGAAAAGAGGACATTAAAATAGTAAGTATGCGGTAGTCTTGGACCACCGTTAATTACACACCTTCCTTTTTTATCTCTTCCTCAGCACCTACTTCAGAGCAAAGCACTTTAGTTGAACTCTGAGCAGAATGAAGATTATTGGAATCACGGATACACCTAATACAAATTACATCAGAAACTGTAGATTGTCTGAATATTTACCAAATATATTGGTGCTGTGCTGAACCTGGCGGCACATTGGTGGCGCTTATAGTTCAAGCCATGCAGTTGCTCCACAGGAGAAAGACGAAGCAGTCTGTTTCTGTAAATCTTTCCACCTTGGAAACCCCGTGGAGCAACTGTCCTCCATCACTGTTAGTCCGAATCAATAGCCCCAGGTTGAGTTTTGCTCTGTGTTTATCAGAAAGAAAGTTTTAGCAGATAGAAAGTTATCTGAATGAGAGAATGTTAAATCATAGGAATTTGAATTAGAAGAGAATGAATCAAAGATGATTACACATTGGGATGCTAACCACAAGGGCTGCAGGTCCACAGGAGAAAGCTGAAAGTTACTATTCCCGTGAAGGCTTCAGTCCTAGAAACTCCCAGGGACAGGGACAGCTCCACCCTGTCCTAGAATGCCATTATGTGTTGGAGTCGACTCAGTGGCAGTGAATGAGAATCAGAGTGAACATAATTCAGATCCACTTAGGAAACAAGGCAATTTGGAAAGTCTCTGGAATTTGTGACATTAAGAAGGTTAAAACAGTAGTGTGGTACTAAAGCATTCTTGCTCTAGGCATTAAAAGCAGAAGGATATAGATTGAAGGGCCCAGGTAATGGGGAAATTCACAAGCATTAATGATTAGCTCCGTTTGTGTCCTTAGTGAGCCATGTCTGACCCTCTTGTCCATGTAGCCTAAATATACTTCAAGTGATGGGAAATAGGGATAAAAATATCTTCATACCATTTTTTAGGGTCAGTGATTTTGCACTGAGGTATAGATGAAATGTATCTTGTTCATTGTTTATTTACATCATATTTTGAATAGACAATATTGGAAAAATTTTCCTTTAGGAACAGGTTTTTTTATAAATAAAAAAATGAAAATATTGCATTGGATAATTCAAACACAAGTGTTGATGCACATAGAGAAATAGTGTTTTATGGTTCAGTTGTTTGGAGACTAAAGTCAACCTTTGATTTTTTTATCTAGTGGAATGGGTACAATTCTGGGTTTACAGAGGCCTCTGGACGGTTTTCCTAATTATTTTCTCTTCTTCTAATCTTTGTAAAGGAGAAGGAGAACTGAGGTCGTTCGCTCCGCCTCTCCAGCGTGGATTGTATCTCAAGGGGTCTGGTATAAAATAATCACATTCCGATGCTCACAGAGAGCAGAAATCTCTGTAACGTTTGTTGTTCAGCAAATCATTCGTCATCCTGATTGCCTCAGTCGGCACTTTGCTCATTTGTAGATTTTTCCTTTCTTGCCAGAATTTTGCCTTAGTAAAAATGACTTAGGGTGTAGTTATAAGGTTCACTCTGATTCTTCATGATAGAACAGGTACAAGAACTGTGTATTTCCAAATCCACTCCCACTCAGATTCTGTTATTGTGACTATGTGTTGCTTAGAGCTTGCCAGTCATAGAGTGTTGACTTTATATTCTGCCGAGGACGACATCTGTGCTCTGGCAAGAAAGTTTAGGGAACATTAAGACTGCACAGCCCTAAATGACATTTTATATTTACTTTATGAGGAATTAATTTTTTGGACTACAGATATGAAATCCAGATAAACTGATGAGCACATATACATATGAAATGATTCTGGCATCTAGAGATATTTTATTTCAGCACCTTTTTTGTTGGTATTTTGAAGTCTTTTGTGAAAAATTGCAAAATTTTGAAAGTATAATAACTTTTGGGGTTTCATGATAACAGCACCTATGTAACCATTATCTATAGTTCGGCTTTTAGGAAATTAAAACTGTTCATTGAATTGAGTTAAGAAGCATAAAAGCAGAGCGAGTGCAAAGAGAATGAGGAGGAAGAAGCAGTGCGCGCGTGCCCCTGTTCATTCCCTAGAAACCGGCTCAGTGCAACCACCCACCCACCGCCCTTGAGTCGCTCTGACTCAATCTTATGTAGGTTTTCTGAGGCTGTCAATCTTTATAGAAACGGTCTCAACTTTCTCCTGTGGAGATCTGGTGGGTTTGAACTGCCAACCTTGTTGGTGGCAGGCTAACTCTAATGTGACCCTGTTCAACGAACAGTGAATAAATACAGCATGGATGGAAGCCCCAGAATTCTGGGCTGCAGCTAAGAACCTGGGAGTTGGGGTGACTCCAGCAGCAGGGACGATGAGGACCAGCGATGGCAAAGCAGCCGAGAGAACCTTCCCACTAACGTTGTATGACTCCTTCTTCACAGCCATTTTGAGCTGGGATTGGGCAGTCCTCCAGAGAAGGGACATCAAAGAGAAACTCACCTGAATAAGCTGTCACCTGGTATGTTAAAGCAGTGTGGCTTGGTGATAGGAATTCATAGGCCTTGAACCTGAGAGGGGTTAACAGGAGGCTGTGCCGCTACGAGAGAACACTTGAATCTTGCTGAGGTTCGAGACAAATGGACAGCAGGACAGGGAGGAACTGCAAGCAGCAGGGTCGGGGGAAGAGTCCACACCATTACTGACACAGAGAGAAGGAGCCAGCTTTTGGTCTACTGTGAGACACCATCGGAGAGCCTGTAAAGGGGTACTCAGGAGGGTAAAGGGGCACCCATGAGGGAAAGAAAGAGCCCTCTAGTCTTTGCCCTGGAAAGTCAAGCCCTGTTGCTTACATCACAGTCCAGGCAGCTAAATATTCCCGCCATTTCCATATATACCTGTTGTCTTTCTGAATTCAAGCATCCGGAACTGAATCAGCACTGAATAATGACTTCTTTCAGGAAAAGATAGCTAGTCCATGGCTGCTCTCTTGATTCGGATACACAGGGACCTGTGGACAGAGTGCAGCACCCCGCTGGTTTCCAAGGCAGGGGTCTTTCCCCACGCAGAGGCTGTTGAGTGTGGACCCGAGTCTTTTGATTGGCACCTGGTTATTTGACCTTGGTGCTACCAGGTCAGTCAATCAGAGACAGTTCCCACCGAAAACTAGAGTATGACATTTAAAGTTAAAAAAGAAATAGGAAAAAGACCAAGGTTTAACTAAAAATAGTAAAGCACGCAGAATTACAAGAGAAGGATCAATCAAAAGAAAAGCATGGAGGAGAGAGATTTTATCCTATGAGGTCAGACTACTGCCAGGAATCAATCATTTTCAGACTGTGGTGCTAAATGTGTTTGGAGGAAGCAAAAGTCACAGAAAACAATGGAAGGAGTGTATTGGAAAGTGGATTATTAAAGATACAATTAGGTTAAAAATGTATCACCTTACCACTTGATCTCTCTTTTGAGCCTTTTAAAATTAGAACAAATTTAAACTAAACTAAGTACAACAAGGTTTTTTTAATATTTCGACTGAGATAGAAATATATCAAGTAAGTAATTGGATGAATGGTTTCCTCATGGCACAGTGGGGGAGGTTGTAGGGAAATGGCGAGCTAATGACAATGGATACACGAGGTAAATGTTCTGAAATTGATTGTGGTGATGATTGTATTACTTTTAAAAAATATGATTGAATTATTGTATTATATGTGAATTATATGCTAGTAAAATGGTTAAAAAAGAAAATGGAGGAACAAAATGAGAGATTCAACAAGGAAACTGAAACTTAAAAAAGAAAGAAAATTGGAAAACAAGGCAAAGTAGTAATATAATAGGAGAGAGACCATAGTAGAGGTCAACAGACAAACTGTAGAATGAGTGAATTAAAAGACAAAATAACAAGCCTCAAGAACAAGAAACAAAAGAAAAGGTAATATTTGATTTAATTAGGAATCAGTCTAATATAGACATTCCAGAACTCTATAGTAATAGTAAAGACATAGATATTATTTTTCAAGCGATAACCATAGAGATGATCAGAACTGAACAGAGAAACAAATACGAGAAGCTACATGAGCAGAACTTTGAGCAGGAATCAGAGGAGGGATGACATTGATGTTGCTGGATCTTAGATGAAAGAAAACATCCTTACCAGTAGTTTACTTGTGTTTTATTGATGTGAGAATGGCGAGACTTAGTTTTGTGTACTCTGAACATGTCACCAGTAGAGACTGGTTCCTGAAAAAGCACAATGTGATAGTTAGGGGGGTTTTTTTTTGTTTGTACCTGGCTCCTGTAAGAAGATGTGGGTGGAGGATAGCCTGCCAGCCAGGTTGCAACTTGATGACCTCCTTAGGAGGTGTGATGAAATAAATGGCTGCCTGGAGACCGGCGCCTCTTTCTCTTTCCTTTCACCTTCCTGCTGGTGAGTCACTATGAAAACTCTCGGATCCACGGCCATTGGAACCACGAGACTTTGCACCCACCGGCCTGTGATCTTCTTGCATTCTGCATCATGGCATGTGACTGCATGAGTCCAATGAGGGACTTACGGACTCGTGTCGGCACAGTGAAAAAGCAGAAGGCCCTCAGAGATTAACTGACACAGTGACTGCAACAATGACCTTGAAAAGAACAATTGTGAGGACAGTGGAAGACCAGGCAGTGTGTCCTTCTGTTGTACACAGGTCACTCTGAGTGGAATTTACACCACAGCCAACAACAACAACCAACAGCCACAACCGCCCAACTACCCAACCACAACCAGTCACCCCGCCCAAACCAACTGCAACCAAACACAATCCATGGATGTCAACCAAAAGAGACAAAGATTAACTCCCATCCGTCTTCTAATAAAACTCTTCAAAACCAAAGCAAAAGAATTCGGAAAGCAGCAAGAGACAAAGATCAGTGTAACTTACTGAGAAGCATTCATAGAATCAGTGTACATACCCCCCAGCAATTTTAGACAATGGAACAAAATGTATAAATTATTAAACAAAAAATGATCTCTAACTAAGAATCCTCTACCCAGAAAGATGTCACTTAAAAACAAGTGTGGAAAATCAAGATATTTTCCGCAACCAAATGCTCTGGGAATTCGCCACTACCAGGCCAACGCTGCAAGTATGAAGAGAATGCACCAAGGGAACAGCAAGGCCATCACATAATTGCCTGGATTTATGCACTGCAAGAGGCAACATGAAACAAACTTCTAACTAGGATCACAATACTTTGTTCCATGTAGAATGGGAGAGAAATGGGGAGCAGAATGCCAAGACTTTTTTTGTTTGGCTGGCAAGCAGAAGATGGAAACCAAAATAAGAGAGTCAAGTGTTGTCTGTGGGTCACTGGAAGAAATAACTGCCTTCAGCACACAAGAAGGTGCCCTGGTGGCATAAGGGTAATCCATTTGTTGCTAACTACCAGGTCAGCAGTTTGAAACCAACAGCCACTCTGTAAGCGAAAGAAGGGGCTTCCTTCTCCCATAAAGAGTTAGGGTCTGTGAAATGCACAGTGACAGTTCTACCCTGTCCTTGTAGGGTCACTGTGAGCTGGAATAGACTCAATAGCAGTGAGTTTGGTTTTGGGTTTGGTATTATGCAGACCAATTCCAACATTGTGGCAACCGGTTTTGCAGACTCACCCCCCAACCCCCAGATTATACACAATCTGAGTACAGGGATAATATGGTAATCATGGAGGTTTGCCCCATCATACCTTATATGTTAGGAATTGAAGACAAACATTAGAATGAGATTATTAAAAAAAAATTTTTTTAGTAAAACCCTTCCGCGGACCCATGGTGGCAATTTATTATGCTCTGTTTTATGTCAGTGGTAGCCATTTTTTAAACCAAAAATTGGTGATCATTATTTAATGAGTGGGCAGAATATTTGAAATCCAAGCTCCCTTGAAAAACTTAAGGCAGATATACGATGACCACATCTTTACTTATTTTGAGGAATAGGCTTATGAACTATTATTTAAAGAATAATAACAGTGAGCAAGTGGAATAATACATTTAACTCATTTTCCCCTAGAAGACAGAAAATTTGCAAATTCAGTGTTTTTTTAGAGACATAAGCACATTTAGAGCAATCAGAAATGAAAGTAACTATAAAGGATGGAGGGTGGGGAGAGCATTTATGGTGAGGTTGGAGTTGCCATTGATTTTAGATGCCAATAAAAGGGGAGAGAGCGTGACACATGTTAAGAGCTCACATTTGTTATACCTTCTACAACCCCAGAGACAGGTTTTATTGTGCCCATTTCCCCATGGGAAACATTCGTTCAGAGATGTTACCTGATTTGAAAGCCCGTGCTGTTCTGCTCCATACTGTCTTCTGTTCAGTCACTGTAAAATCCCAGGCCAACCAACGTCAATCAGGATCTAATTGAATCCCTCTTATTCCTCAACTTAGTCATATTAACTATCTGTGAATGGAAATGTCACGAGAATTTCTTGAGCGTCCTTTCAAGATCTTTAATAACATCATTTTTCAGAACTGAATGAAGAGTTTTCTTCTCTGGGAAACTGCACTTCCTCAGGCTTAGTTAGTGACCTATAATATGTTGTTGCTGTGCTTGTTATGTGCTACTGAGTCAATTGTGACCCACAAGGACCTCACGGGACCCCGTAAAGCTGTCCATACAGCGTTGTCTGTCGTCTTTATAGAGCAAATGGCCTGGTAGTTCTTTTGTGGAGCAATGGGGTGGGTTCAAACTACCGCCCTTTCAGTTAGCAACCAAACCCCTCACTCTTTTCATTACTAGGGCGAATTCTATTATTTGTTGCCGTGTCGTTAGATTAGTTTTATCTCTCTGTGCCTGTCTCTCCCACAAAACTCTCAACTCCTCCGATGCTTACTATTAAAGAGTGGCCCATAACACGGCATCCTCAGGATCATTTAGGAGCACTAAGAAAAACAGACTCTCAAAGTCTTTCCCGGATCTGTTGTTGGTATTGTGGGTTGCCAATTTAATGGAGCACAGAGCAACCTATGTACAACAGGTGAAACGCAGTCCAGTTCTGGGTTACCCTGAAACACTGTTATCTTGGAACCCACTGTGTAGACTTCTGTGAGAATCGGTCTGTGTTGACCAGGGACCGGACCTTCTGGATCACATGTCCAGATTACGCGAGACAAAGCCTTTTCATCCTTGCATCTAAAGAGCATTCTGCCTGTACTTCTTCTGAGGCAAACTTGTTTTTGTTCTGGAAGTCCATGGTTCTTTCAGTATCCTTCACCAACACCATGATTTATAGGCATCAATTCTTATTTATTGCTCGGTTTTTACATACACGAGCTAATGGAAAAGAATGTGGCTTGAGTCAGGCACACCTTAGTCCTCAAAGTTAGCTCTTTAGCACTTTAAAGAACTCTTTTTGCAAAAGATTGCCCCAATGTAATAGATCATTTGATTTTTTGATTGATGCTCCGATGGACATTGATTATCGGTACAAATAAAATGAAAGCCTTGAGAACATGAATCTTTTCTCAGTTTATCATGATGTTGACTTGGGTCCATTGTTTTCTTCACATGGATTTGCAGTCTGCTGAAGGCTACACTCTGATCTTCATTAGGAAGTGTTCCAAGTCCTCTTCACTTTCAGCAAGCAAGCTTATCTCATTTATATATTGCAGGTTGTCAATCTATTTCCAGTCCTGACGCCATATTCTTTAAAACATCCAGAATCTCAGATTACTTGCTCAGGACACAGATGGAATAGACACAACCCAGACACATTTCCCTTCTGCTCTAAACCTCACAGCATTCCGTTGTTCTGTTCTAACAGTTGCCTTGTGGTCTCTGACAGCTTCTGCATGCCTTCCGTGAAGTGTTCTGCAGTGGTCATTGTTTGCAGTGTTCTCCATAATTTGTTAGGATGCTCACAGTCAAATGCTTCTGTGTAGTCAATAAAATACAGGTAAATAAGCTTCTGGTCTTCTCTGCTTCTTGCCAGGATCCCCCGACTCCCCCAATGGCATCTCTAATTCAGCATCGTCTTTGGGACGCAGCTTGAGCTTTGGCAGCTTTCTGTCCACTCACTGCTGCAGCCATGGTTGAATTATCTTCAGTAAAGCTTTAACTGCATGTGATACTCGAAGGGGCACTGAATGATTTAATGTGGTTCTTCTGGCCAAAGTCTCTAACTCCCATAAACAACCTTTCCATGCATGGGTCTGGTAAGAAGGTGGGGATAATACTGATCAGATTCACTTGTGAGTCATTGAAAACAGGATTCCTGGGAGTGCCATCCTGCTGTGTATCACCTGAGAAGGAAGAGTAGGGATGTCCTTATCAGCAGGACGCAAGAGTGGACCAGAGATGACTGCATAGGGTCCTTCTGGATCCAGATGACAGTTATCGCAGCAGAGGGGCAGCTGTCACACCAGGAGCTAGAGCATGAGAGGGGAGGGCTGGGTTTCCGAGCTGAGATTAGGGCTGTTGTTCAGGAGGCAGACTTCTCCAGTGGGGCACCTCTGGGTTCTTAAAAGAGCTGGGTTGCTGATCCATAGAGCTTGAGCTGACTGCCTTTGGATTGAGGGTTACAGCAAAAGGGTACGCCAATTTGGCCGTATTAACAGACCTGTGACTTTGTCACACACATGTCCTGATTAGCAACTACCCTGAGCACCTCTTATGGGCATTACAATTTGTTAACTTCTTTAATAAATCATTTAATCGTGGATTTGGTCTCTGAGTTGCTGTGTAGCCACTTCAATGGATATTGGAATCTAGAGAAAATAGAGAACACTAAGACAATTCAATATTAAAGATATTGTTTGATAATGTAGGTACAAGGGGGCTTTAAAAAGTTAGTGGAAATTCATTTTCCTAATCTCTTTTCTTTTTCACAAACTTTTGAAAAGCCTGGTATTCAATTGGCTCACCTTTCTTTGGAATGGGAACAAATAGGCATCTTTTCAGGCTGTAGTCTGGTTACTATCTTCCAAACAGATAGCCATCTTCTAAACAGATGTGTGAGTGTGTCCAGGGTTGGAGCCATTTATTGAAACTTCTGAATGGGTGTGTCATTAGTTTCTTAGTGCTGTCAGTTCTTGATTATATTTTTGTTGTTCAGTATCTGGTCTATGATGTTGGTGTGATATTGCCAGGTCATCTTTGATTTATTACAACACTATATGTAGCAGAACACTATCTGGTCTTGCACCATCTCCATAATTGTCATGGATGAGCCCATTGTAACAGCCATTCTGGCAAGCCATCTTTTGTAGGGTTTCCCTCTTGTTTTGCCGAATCTTTCAATAGCATGACTGAACCCTTTCCTTTTCAGTTCTTTCAACTTGAAAAATATTGGGTATGTTTTTCCTTCTTAGTTGTTTATTTCCAGGTGTTTGAATTTTTCATGATAACAACCTCTAGGTTTTGAAACCTTCTGTGTAACTCTTTTGATTCAGCATCTCTCTATTGGCTTTAGCTACCATTCTGTGCCCCAAAGCACATTTCCGGGTCCCCTCTGTTTTTAATTTTTAAAAATTTTTCTGACTTTGCCTTTTTAATGTATGGTATCCTTGATATGATCCCACAACTCATCTGGTCTAATGTGTCCTATCTATTTTTGAGATGGCCTTTTAAATCCACGCTCTATTTTGGCTTTCATGGATTTCTTTTTTCAGCTTCAACTTGAACTTGCATATGAGCCATTGATGATCTCTTTTCATGGCTGTTCCTTGACGTTGTTTTGTCTAATGAAATTGAACTTTTTCCATCTTGTCTTTACACAGATAAAGTTGATTGATTCTTGTGTATTCTAACCAACCATTTCCACGTGTGTAGTTTATTCTGTTTAAAAAAGGCATTTCAATGAATAGGTAATTGGTCTTGAAATGTTTTATCAAACAATATTCAGCATTTTTTCTATGACCAAAGTCATATTTTTAAACTGATTTTTCTTTGTTCTCAACTTTCACATCTAATCCCCTCAGACCTACTTAGAATTGCACTTTAATGAAATCTCTAGATGTTTTACCTATACTTTACAGGTTGCTAAATGCCATGTTATTACATGGTGAGCACTCATTTGAGCAAATAGAATATATATACATATATACATATATATACATACATACATACATGCAGTAGACCCACTGTTACTGTGTTTCTTCCTTTGGATAGTTGTGGGCAGTGCTATTCTAAAACGTTGGTCACCTGGAGCTCAGTGCACATTAAGTCCTTACTTTCCTTCCCCACCCTCTGAGCCTGAGGACCACTGATATACATTCTACGCTGTACATTTGCCTACTTTATTGCTTATTTAGGTGGGATTGTGCAACACCTGTCATTTTCTCTCTGGGTTATTTCACTTTGCAGAATGCTTTCTAAGTTCATCTATTGTAGTATGTGTATGTTAACTTCATTTATGTGTATGGAGTAAGTAATATTCCATCGTATGTGTGTACCTTCTTTGGGTGAGACACATAGTTGTCAGTTAATAATTACAAGGCTGGCTGTCTGAAATTATCAAGAAACTCTGCAGAAGAAAACCCTGCCAGTCTATTTCTGTAAAATTTCAGCCATGGAAAACTCTATGGAACAAACTTCCCCTCTGACATCCACGGGGTCCCCATGAGCCAGCGTAGATGACAGCAGATTTCATAGGTATGCACAGACATTTTGCTTATCCATTCATTTGTTGACAAGCATTTTGGTTGTTTCGAGTTTTTACTATTATGACTAATGCTACAATGAACATTGGTATATAAGTATCAGTGTCCTGCTTTTAATTTTTTGAACATATGCCTAGGAGTGGAATTGCTGTCTTATGTGGTCATTGCATTTTTTAAAATACTTTTATTGGGGACTCTTACATCCCTTATCACGATCCGTACATTCATCCAGTGTGCCAAGCACATTTGCACATATGCCGCCACCATCATTCTCAAGGCATTCTATTCCCAATTGAACCCCTGATATCAGCTCCCCATTTCTTCCCCTACCTCCCCTCCGCACCCACCCTCACAAACCCTTGATAAGTTATAGATTATTATTTCCATATCTTACCTTGTCCCCCGTCATTCCTCACCCACTTTTCCATTATTTGTCCCCCTTGGAGGGGGTTCTTGTTGATCATTGTGATTGATTCCCCCTTTCTTCCCCCACTATCCCCTAATCCTCCTGGTATCGCCACTCTCATTGTTGGCCCTGAGGGTTTATCTATCCTGGATTCCCTGTGTTTGGGGCTTTTATCTATAGCAGTTGGCATGCTCTGGTCTAATCCAATTTGTAAGGTAGAATTGAGGTCATGATAGTGGGGTGAAGGAAACACCAAAGAACTAGAGAAAAGTTGTGTGTTTCATTGGTGCCACACTGCACCCTGACTGACTCATCTCTTCCCTATGACCCCTCATTTTTAACTTTTTGAGAAGCCACAAATCCAATTTCTTTTTCTTGTGTTTAGGAGGGTTGGACACTGGCTCCCTGGGGTGGTTAGAGGCATGCTTCAGAAGTGTTGATTGGCAGAGGTCTAATCCCTCCACTGCTGGGGGGTCTGAGCTGTATGGTCTGTGGGACAAAGGAGAGTCCTTCTTCTTATGCAGGGCCGAGTAACTATAGCCACATGTCAACTTTTCTGCCCCAATATGTCCTGGGCAGGAGCAACCAACTCTCAACACAAAGCTGTTTTGATGCCAAGAAGTGGGAATAGAGAAGTAAATCTAAAACTTCATTTTTAGAGCTCCTTCAGAGATGACGAATATTTCCTCTCCTTAATTATTTATGGTGTTACCTTGGTGGTATTTATAGAGTGTGATCAGCTTCCCTCCTTGATGCTCATTCTGGAGACTGTGTAAATTTAGTTTCCCCGAGTGTGTCTCATATGTCTTTTCCATGGAGCCAAGACTGACATGCATTCTATCTCCCTTTACTGACGCTGTGATTTATCTTCATTGTTACTAAAGTGCTGGGGTCAGAAGAGCTCCAGCTTATGGTCTTTGGCTGGTTTAGATTCACGGCTATCTGCCTGATTGTTTTAAATGCCTTTCATAAGAGACATATCTGAAAGTTGCATGCAGATTTCTTTTATTATTTTCTATTGCCAGTCTATGCAAACTTTGAAATGTCATAGAGTGGGTAAGTGTACCATTGTCCTGCTGCATGCACTTAACTATGGTTAAGCACAACACTAATAAGCCTTTTAGGTAGGAACTTGAAAAAAGTGAAAACATCAACAAAATCCAGTAAATTCTCAAACCAACATAGTGAATAGAGTAACTTGCAGACATTTCCAATCTGCAGGATTTTCTACTAATTGGATTTCCAAAATATGTTTTATATGACTTTGTGAACAAGTGACACTGTGCCTGTTTATGTTTTCACACAGAGTGTTGGAAAGCAAAGCTTTCTCTCTTTCTTGGCGATACTTATTTATTAGCTTGATGCCAAGCTTTCTGCTGGAGCCTTTTATTGCCAATTTAAGGCTTTATTTCATCATCCCTCCTCAGGCAAAAATCCTGTTATTTTCTGAGGATGGCAGTGATGATGGTGTTTTTGCTGGGAAATTATGCCAAAGGTGAGTCGGTGATGTAAATAGAGTGTCACCTCCTCAGTTGAATAGTTTCTCTCTGTAGCACTTATCTAGTATATTTTAAAGAATTCCAGGAAAGTGAAGCGATAGATGTTTACTCTTCAAGTTGGCCTTTAGAATGTGGAATTATTGTTAGTAAAGAAAAGCTTGTTTGAGAATTGAAGTGTGGTGGGAAGTGTTAGACTAGGTGTTAGACAGTGTAGATTCTCCCTTTAGATCCCCAAGTTATATGACTTTGCCCAGTTTGTTGATACCTAAGGATAAGTTTTTTCTGGTTCAAAACTCAGTACATAGAATTTACTAATTGATATATGTAAGCCCTAACCAAACAAAATCAAACCAAAATGACAAAACTAATTGATCCCGACTCAGGAACACAGGAGCGCAGAGTAGAACTGCCCCATAGGGTTTTTCTCAAGGCTGTAAGTCTTTGAAAGTAAGGCGGCTGGTGTATTCATGTTACTGGCTTCTGAGTTAGAAGCCCACCCCTTCATGTACTCACAGCCTTCTGCACACAGTGATGTGTGGTAAACAAGTGGCAGATGATGATGAGGATGTTCCCGATGTAATTTATTTTGGTAATGTAATTGATGCCCCGCGAGAAAGACATATTCTAAGTAATTATTCAGAATGTACAACTTATCTTTGGAAAGATGAGATGTAAACACAAAGAGACTACTAATGTATGCCCCACTCCCACTCCTCACCCGTGCCCAGGAATTTAAGACACAACAGATAAGATACTGAAAACTTTTAAAAGAAGAAGTGATGTTGAAACGTTTTCTCTTTTTAAGAAGGTTGCATAACTTCTTCTTGACCTTTGGCAAATATCAAGAATAATATCTGTTCTTAGCAGTTTAAAAAGATTGTCTTTAGTTGGAGAATATATATTATAAATCTTTTTATTGGGGGCTCATACAACTCTTATCACAATCCATACATCCATCCATTGTGTCAAGCACATTTGTACATTTGTTGCCATCATCATTCTTAAAGCATTTTCTTTCTACTTGAACCTTTCGTATCTGCTCCTCATTTCACCCCTCCTTTCCAAACCCCTCTCCCTCCCGAACCCTTGATAATTTACAAGTTATTATTATTTTATCATGTCTTATACAGTCCAACATCTCCCTTCACCCACTTTTCTGTTGTCTGTCTCCCCAAAGAGGAGATTATATTTAGATCATTGTGATTGGTTCCTCCTTTCTCCCCCACCTTCCCCTTCCCCTCGTGGTATCACCACTCTCACCACTGGTCCTGAGGGGTTTATGTGTCTTGGATTCCCTGTGTTTCCAGCTCTTATCTGTACCAGTGCACATCCTCTGGTCTTGCTGGATTTGTAAGGTAGAATTGAAATCATGCTGGGGGTGGAGGGGGAGGGAGGAGAGAATCATTCAAGAACTAAAGGAAAGTTGTATATTTCATCCTTGCTACACTGCACCCTGACTTGCTTGTCTCCTCCCTGTGACCCTTCTGTAAAGGGATGTCCAGTTGCCTACAGATGGACCAGATGGACTTTGGGTCCACACTCCACACTCCCCACCATTCATAATTATATGATTTTTTGTTCTTTGATGCCTGATACTTGATCCCTTTGACAAGTCATGGTCACACAGGCTGGTCTGCTTTTTCCATGTAGGCTTTGTTGCTTCCGAGCTAGATGGCCACTTGTTTACCTTCAAACCTTAAAGACCCCAGACAATATATCTTTTGATAGCCAGGCACCATCAGCTTTCTTCACCACATTTCCTTATGCATCCACTTTGTCTTCACCAATCATGTCAGGAAGGTGAGCATCATAGAATGTCAGTTTAATAGAACAAAGTGTTCTTGCATTGAGGGAGTACTTGAGTACAGGCCCAATGTCCATCTGCTATGTTGATACTAAACCTATAAATATATGCACATAGATGTATTTCCCCATGTATAAAATATATATTTACATATTTTGAGAGAAAAACTCTATGGATTACTTTTGTGAGAATTGGACATTGTAACAAATTATTTTATTTGAACTTTCTGCTTGTTTGAATAACTGCATGTGGAAGAGTGTACTTTCTTCATCTCTCTCAATAGCCTAGGACAATCAACTAACAATTTTTATAAACTTTTGCCCTGTGGAGCTCATAAACACCTTTATTTGGTTTATGCTAATTATTTTAACAACTAGTTTAAAGAAAATAGTGAAGCTTTTAGTCTTAAATTTTTTTAGTTTTATTTTTCTATCTTATTTTCTATTCTGCTTAGGACCAACATTACCTATTTTGTGATTAGCCCAACAAATGACATTTCATTCTTTATATTTAAGCTCATTTTCTGAGCATTAGGTCTCAACTTGCACTCCTACTGTCTAGGTCATTTCACACTGAGTATGAACCTCAATAATGTCATTTAACCTCTTTGAGGTCTCATTTGCCTCATTTTTAATGAATGTCAGACTGAGACATATATGCTGTTTCAACTTTGATGGTCCTGTTGGCTATAGCAGTTATTTCCCTCTCTAGTCTTCTAGCTTTCACAGATAATTTCAATTTCTTCTTAATTAATATCATCCCCTTTGCTTGAAAAATATACATCCTTTTTCATTCATCTCTATTTCTGTCTATCTATTCACTTTAAGTAAATTGTTTTAACTATACAAGGAATTTGTTTCTTGAAAAAAGAACAAGACATGGGTGTACAATCTCTGCCGGTAATGGATACTGACTAATTGATATAAAGATAGCAAGCCATGTCTCTCATCATAACTGTGACAATTCTGAAGGGCATCCCATCTCCCGAGCACCCCATAGGATAGCCTGACACTTGATTTACAACAGCACTGCAAGGGAAATTCTTCTTCAGACCAATTCATTTATCTCACTTCTTTTCAATTTGTCTTTTGAGAAGACATGCAAACAGACCTCTTCATTCACCTCTCCTTCTCAGAGTTGGTTTCTAGAGAAACCATTCTAAGATGGTACCATTCAGAAGTTTACACTTCAATTAGGATTGTAGACAATAAAACTAGTGTTTAGTGTACACTGAGCTTCTGTTATAGGTAATGGGGAAATTTGAAACTAGATCCACTCAGTTGTGATCGGTCGAGCAACTTGGCGTATTTTGAAAAGAGACAGGGAAAAGTTGGTTGTACACACACACATGAGTGAGTATACATATATGCCACTTTTTTAAAGCATGGTAAGCACAATGGTGAAATTACATTTGGTTTTATGGGAATTTGCATGGGGGAGTGTGAAAAACATACAGCAACTCATCTTGGGACATGAGGATTCATGAGACAACAGGGGAAGTCCTGACCATTGATATATGTTGAGCTAGCCACTCCAATGAAGGGATAAAAGTACTTTAGTAGCCAATTGCTTTCACCAAGAGAACTTGAAATGATTCTCACTGAAATGAATTCTGGGTGGAGGGAATATGTGAACAGATTCAGAGCCATGAGTGGCTCATGTAGAGGACATCTGCTGGTTTGCTTGTTTTCCTGTCCAGCATCTGTACTCATCTATACTCTTCCAATATTAGCACTTTGATTCCAATTAGATTTAGCTACAAAAATGTGAACTCCACAAGTAAGTCAATTGGAAACGGACCTCACTCTCTTACACACACGCACACACAGTGTAGAGGTGCTCCTCTATTGTCTGAGGCCTAGCTTCACCTAATGCTGTTACTCTACCACATATGATTTCCATTCCCAAAGCTACTTGATGGGTGCACTGGCTGCTGAGCCTACAAATAGTCCTTCTGTGTTTCAGCCAGCCATTGGGAGAAAGAGGAGGAAAAGACATGTCATCTGTTGCTAAGGATACTTCTTATATAACAATGTCCATTTAGGTACCATTGGACAGAACCTACCTATGAGGGAGAGTAGGAATATAGTATGTATGCAACAGATCATCTAGGACATTAAATAAGTGAAAGAGAAAATATTGGGAAGTCTTTGCCGTAGAAACTGTCGCCTCTCAAAAACACAGTCTTGCTAGACTCCAAAGGGTAGGCATGGGATTTAGACCTGCTAAGCCATGCTCCGTCCACGGGATTTGAATGCAAGTTGAATGAATGAAGAGTAGTGTGGTGGGTGCTCTGGGGAGATTGTCCATGGGGCTCTGTCAGCTGGAACGCTCTGTTTTCACCAGTTTCCCCTTTGGCTTTTGTCAATGAACCTATATCTTTCTTAAGTTAGAAAGTTTTTTCATCACTTTTACCTACACACACACAAACCTCTAACACATTATGTTATCTATATAAAATTGTGACATTTTTGATAGGAAGAATGCACTGAAGAGTTTTAAGCAGAAAAATAATATCAATTTTTCTGTGTTAGAAATTAATTTTTTTTAAGTGGAGCTCAAAATGAATTGGTAGGAGTTAAGTTTGAATGAATTGGAGAGTCCCAAGATTAGTTCATGATCTAGATGAGCGGCAGAATCTATGATAGCAATGTGATTAGATCCATGAAGTATGATTTGAAGGTTCTTGGGAGGTAGTACTTATTGACAAATATTATTCATTAGCAAAAGATGAATTTGTGTTTAAAAGACACTTCCAATAGAATCTCCTAAAAACAAGTGCAATGCTTCTTTCAAATCTTTGTCTAGTGAATAATAGATGTAGAATGTGAAAACAAATTTGAAAACATTTTTGGAACAAGTAGTCTAGAGAAATGGCAAGCTACAAAAAGACAGCACATATTAAGTAGCAAGGAGGATTGAAACAATTCGAAATCAGTTTTCAAGATATAAATAAATATCTTCTACGTAAAATGAAAATACCTTAAAAAGTCCCATGTTTCTGTGAATATGGAAAATTTGAATTAAAATCAGAGCTCATTTAGAAAAACAGTGCCAAAGTTTAACAATTCTTCTTCTGGATTGTCAGTATGTTTTATTGTTATATTTTGATTGTTTTTCTTTCTTTGTGTCATTACATAAATAAATGAAAATTTAAACTTATGAACATAACCTTTTTGTTAGATTGGAAAATATTTGAGGAAAGTGGTATAAATGAAAACAAGCTAAATCTACCAGAGCTAAACATTTCTCTGAACTCTTTTGTCTTTAGATGTGTTCTATAGATTTTAGTGTTTTGAAGGCACAGAAACAAGAAGAAAGTTTCCTGCCCTTTCTGAAAATGCAAGTGTATTCCTGTTCAATCAGTGATTTTGAATGAACTCTGTTTCCTAAAGAGGGCAGTAGTATAGAGTATATGGTTACTCTTGGTGATTGAGATGAAGAACTAGAAAAATCAATTTTTATTTTCATTAGCTAGGTAAATAAGCAGTTAATAAACTGGATACTATTGAAGCCTGATTTTATAGTATTTATGTCAAACTTTCTCAAATTTAGTTAATAATTCGAAGGAAGAATTAGTTCTATTGTATTTTTTAACATTACAGGATAATGAAAATAGTTGTATGTATAGAATTTTGAACACATTGTTTTTCTTCATTTGAATGGCATGGAATATAGTTATGTCAAAAAGATTCCTGGATTGAGGTTTTTATTTTCTTTTTCATATTTTTTAACACAGCCATTATAGCGGCTAGACTTTGAAATCTTATTTAATTTTAATGACAATACTAATAATCACAGCCAACATAAAGATTTTCTTAAAATTTTCCCATTCTTCTCCTGGTATTTGGACAATCATAAAAACAATAAATCAGTTTTTCAGTTACTGATTTTTGTGGGCCACATCTGGTCGCCAGGGCCATCTTCAAGTTCCTGTGGTGATGCCACGGTATGTGGAGTCCAAGATACATAGAACACCATTGTTCATATGAAGGGGCTTCAAAAGTTCATGGAAATATTACCCTGCCTTTTATGTTAACGATTTCATAGGCCCATAATCCACATAAGCATACGATCTGGTAGTTCCAGCACATCTACATTATCTTTGAATTCACATTTTTTCAATAACTTTAAGGACATAAATCATGGTGGACTAATGAGTACATAATGTTTTTTGTATTTTTTATCTTTGTTTTAAATATAACTTAGTTGTACGTTTATGTAATTTTTAATAATGAGCACATTTACCATTAAGCTTCCAGAATTTATAAAACTCTAAGTGGACTTTTTCAAAGAGTAGATTTGACCTCAGCAAACTACTGCCTGGGTTGCTGGCCATGAAATGACAGTCATTGAGCTTTGGGGGTGCCTGGGTGCCAGGTGAGCAGAGTCTCTTGGCCCCCAGAATTCTCACACCTGTGAGAAGTGGAGCCGGAGGAGTAGAGAGACTCCCGCACTCCCCCTGCCGCCTGTATCAAAGGACTGCTCTGGGAATGAAGTAACAACACAGAGACTTCTTTCTGGTCTGCCCAAAGTGACAAGTGTTCCCTAGGTGGGTGAAGCTATAGAATAAGCATAGCACATCTTGATGGAAAATCAATTTTACTCATATATTTGATAGAAAAATCCATGATTTTTCTATTAAAATAAGAAGAACTTAGCATGCAAAACCTTATTTTTCAAAAGAAAATGCCAGCCAGCCTCAAAGTCTGCTGGAGGAGGGGGTGAGGTTTGGGATGTGTCGGCGGAAAGGGAGAGGCACTGCTGAAGGAATCTGCTCTAGTTGCCGACTAGTCTGGGCCGTTTGTGTTCTTCTGTCTCTGCAGTTGGTCAGGATTCACTGAAGGACGTTCGCAAAGGTCTTTAGGGGCAGATAGGTAGAACCCTTCACTCAGGGCTGCCAATTGGTGTTTCAAGTGCAACTTGTATGAAAACACTGAGTCAAGAAGGCACGCATCCAGGATGAAAGCCAGTTGGCAAACCCTGTGAAGTAGAATTCCTCTGGTCAGATGGATGCGTTTGTGGGTTGTCTACCCAGGTGAGATGCGTCCCAATTGTTTCTTCCAGAGAATCATCTTTATGTCACCTCACCCTTCAGGAGGGGGTGCCATTTAAAATGTGGGTGCTTAGAATTGGGTCCCCTATTTCAAGCACCTTGTTGGCAACCTGCGTGCGAGTAGGTACTGCAGCTATATTTCTTATGTGTTGTGTTGTGTGTCCAGTGTGCAATTCAGAGCCTGTCACAGAGGAAGCACTGAGTATATATTGAATGAATGAATGAATGAAAAGGTGGAAGATGGATTTGGAGGAGACAATAATAAAGGAAGACACCAACTTTAAATGAGCGAAACTGGAGTCCTACAGTTATGTAAGACTAAGAACAGAATGAGGATCTTCCTATTCCCAAATCAGTAGAATGTCCTTCTGTAGCTAGGAGGCTGTGCAAGCAGCATAGTGTGATTATTATCACCTACTCGGTAGTAAATTATCCACCCATCTTGTTTCTAGTTGCTGCTGAGTTGCTTCTGACTGCTGGTGAGCCCTCGTACACCACGGTGCAGCACTGCCTGGGTCTGCGCCATCTTCACAACTCCAAGTGTGCTCGAGTTCATGGTTGTGGTCATTATGCACTTTTGAGTCCTTTCCCACCGAGGAACTTACCTTGCAGCACTATATTGGGCAATCTTATACTGTCATTCTTAGTATTTTCTTTGATTTATTTTTTCAGAAGTAGCTTACCAAGCCTTTCTGGCTAGTCGGTCTTATTTTGGAAGTTCTGCAAAAGCCTGTCCATGGTGGACGACCGCCTCATGTTTGAAACACTAGTGGCACCGCTTCCGCATCATCGCAGCAAAGGAGCCACCCAGGATGACAAGTAGATGGGTACCTGCTGTGTAACTTAGTAGCTGAACACAACATTTACTATTGCACATTTTCTCTGGGTCAGCAAAACAATCATGGCTTAACTGGATCCTCTGGCTTATGGTATCACACAAGATGACAATCAAGGTGTTTGCAGGGACTGCAATCATTTCAAGGCTAGAAAGGGGAAATTTACTCATATTGTTGGCAAGAGTGTGTTCACCGTGAGTTGTGTTGACTGAGGGCTCTGTTCCCTGCCCTCATTGGTTGGAGGTTGCCTGTAGTCAGAAACCGTGAGATTCAGTGATGGAGCCACCACGCATCCATTTGTCATAATGGGTGACCTGTTTATTGCCATCATGTTAGAAGCTAGGTGGCCTCTCCACAGAACAACCCCAAACATGGTAGCTGGTTTAATGAGCATGAGCAAGTGAAAAGAGCCAGAGAACCAGCAACCTAGAGAGCAAGTGTGAGAGCTAGATAGATGGAAGAGGGTGGGGCTATAGGAGAATGATCGAAGAGCCAGTGGCTTTTCTAACCGAATCTAGGAGTTGACATTCTTCATTTTCACCAGACTCTTTGAAGGAGCTCTGATGGTGTTTTTAGATACACCTTGGCTGCTAACTACAAGGCCAGTGGTTCAAACGCAACAGCTATTCAGTGAGAGAAAGCTGAGGCTCTCTGCTGTCATAAAAATGTACAGCCGTGGAAGCCCTGGGCAAGGTGACTAGGAGTGGAATTGACCTGATGGAAATCGGTCCGTCCCCCACCCCCAAGAAGCAGTTTGATAGGTATAGCTAATATGGGAGAAGAGGGGATTGGACTGGGGCAAATACCAGCAGGCAGGGTTCGTTGGAAGCATTGCAGAGGCTGTCTACCTCGTGTGCCCCATTGTTCGTGCGAGTAAAGCTTTGAACTTTAAGTAGTTGTTCAACTTTTAAAAAAGTTGCTATGTGCCAGTCATCTGGAACTGTGTTTCTTTAATCCTGTTAAGGCCATAGAAATCCTCTGGTTCCTGGTCCAATTCTCAGTGTGTGTATGTTTCTCCCCCTTCTTCTGCATCACCCTTGACCACTGGCGAGGCTGCTAATCACTTTGATCCCTGACTGTGACCTTGATCTTTTCCTTTGGGGAGTTAGCTATAAGAACAACTTCTTAATTGATTCAGGCCATCTCTTTTCTTTTTGGTGTGAAACATTTTTATAAGATTATTCTAGGAGTCATATTAAGTCTTGGCAAGTAGAAGTACAAGATTGAAGGAAAAATCTATTACTTCTTTCTCTTTTTCTGTTGGTGAGACAGAGACTAACTTTTCAGATTAAAAGTCATTTGAGTGATTCCAAAAATGGAAATAAAAACTTGTGGTGGCTGCAGTGATACTGTCTTAAGCTAAAACAACAACAACAAAAGATGAATATGCCTGAATGCCGGTCAACACGCACTCTTTTGAGTTCCATGCTCTCCAAAGAAGTGTGTTAGCACGTTGATGCATGTACGTGGCCAAAATAATATAAAAGAATGAAGTTTCTGCAAATTTTCTTGACTTGAAATCATTTAATTTTTTTATTTTTTAGGTGGAAACATTTTATTTGTTTGTTTGTTTTTTACATTTTGTTTGTTAAAGGTCTTTTTCACTAATAGGTTTTTCCTAGTAGGATATGGTATATGGAAAGTTTGATTTTTATTTTTTGTTTTCCTATTTCATGGTTAATGGATTTTTCTTTTTCAAGTTGAATTGTATGTCTTTCCCCTCTGACATGTTTCTAGCTTCAGGGAATTTAGTCCCCTCTGGTCCATTAATATTAGCAATCATAAGTGATGTAATCCTGTTTCATTTCCACTATTGATTTGATACTGTAGTGGTAACTTCTCATACATAAAGTTGAATTTATCTAAGCATGCATTTCCGTCATTTTTCCTATGAATATCTTTGCATTCTTAAAAGTGTTAACCATATATATATATATATATATATATATATATATATATATATATATATATATATCTCAGAAATCTGTTTGCTCATGCAGTCATCACAGAAATACTTTGCTTTATTTCTAAACTTCCTTTCCTTTCTTTTCTTCTATGACCCACACTAGACAACCAGGTGTTCTTTATGTTCCTGAAAGGCTGGCCCATTATAGGGCAATATAGTGAGGCATGTGGCCAGCAAAGCAGTTGTCAGAGTGACTTGATTTGATACCTGGGAGCAGTGGATTGAAACATGGCTGTGCTTTCCTTTCCTATGTTTTGCTTCTAGCGAGAAGATTTCCTGAGAGGTAATTGGCATGTCTTTTGGTTCCTTTGGGTCTTTTTTGGCTTCTAGATAAAATACCCTTCTAGTGTCCTGTGTAGCAGACCCGGCTTACTTTCCACTGAGGCCAAATATCATCCACTTCTTATTGGGAATCATGATTTATGACAGAAATTCATTGCACATACAGCTTTGGAGCGGAGAGGCCCAGCCTTGTGGTCTTGGGTTTACTTTGGTCTAGAAGAGCACACCTGGGTGCTGAACATGAAAGCCTGGCTTATGGAGGCATTGCCTATTATTTTCTAAATATGTGATATAAATAAATCATTGAGCATGAAGTAGCTCCTCTGTAAAATCGTAACAGCAAACACATGTTTTTCATAGGGTTGTGACGCTCAAATCAGTATTTAAAAAAAGTTTTACGGGAAAAAAATGAGGAGCTGATACCAGGGGCTCAAGTAGAAAGCAATGTTTTGAGAATGATGAGGGCAACAAATATACAAATGTGTTTGACACAATGGATAGATGGATGAATTGTGATAAAGAGTTGTATGGGCCCCCAATAAAATAATTAAAAAAATAAAGTTTTAAAAATACAGATTAGAATATGCATATTCATGTAAAACGCTGAGTGAGACTAACCAATGGAGCTATTGTTTGTAAGTCTGCTGTCATCATTTGGTGTGCATGAGTGGTACACCACAACTACTTCTGTTGTTCACACACGCTCCTCTTCAGGACGCAACTTATCCCTTCATATTCCAGCACATGGGAGGGCACTGCTCCCTTCCTTCCCCTCTCACCATGTATTTTTGTTGAATTCACAGAGTTCTTAAAATGTGCAGCTGCTCTGTGACTTACTCCATCTTGAATCTTTGATGTGCCAGAAGGCAGGAATCATTGACAAAGCCTCTCCCTCTTAACTATCTCTGCTCCTTCAGTGGGTGATCAGGCTTGGAGGGCAGCAGGCCGATGACAGTGATGGACATCTGTGCTAAGCTTTGTTTATACTACATGTGCGCATTATTTATGCTATATGTCATCTTGTTATGTATTTTAGGTAATATTGTTTGCTATATCTTTATATTATTTTATATAGTGTAATATATATTCTAACCTGCCTTTTACAATTGAGGAAAAAAAAGTGTAAGTAGATTAAAGGACATCCCCAAGTCTATGCAGCCGATCTATATGAAGATCCATGTTTTTAACCAGAGCCAGCCTTTGCTGATGTGAAACATTTTGATAAGATCATTTATCTAGGAGCCATTTTACGTCTTTTGGTGTCATGGTTATGCATTGGGTTGTGATCTGAATGGCCAGCAGTTCAAAACCTCCAGCCGCTCAGCCCGAGAAAGACTGGGCTTCTTATTCTAGTAACAGACACCGTCTGTTATGTTATGTCGCTATGAGTGAGTCAGCTTTGGCTTGATGCTAGCGAGGTTTTCTTTAAAAAAATTTTTTTTTTTTGTTGAGTCCAGAACTCGGGTAGAGGATTGGCATAGCTAATTCTAGTTGACTAGGTTTGGATCTTCTCCCTTTAAACTTTCTTCCAGGGATTGCTCATGAAAATAGGTTCGATAGGGGAAAAATGTACAGTACAGAAATATCCTAAAGGAGATTAAAAATAGGTGTGTTTTCAGAGCATATGCCCGAATGTGAACAAATAAATCAGAAACTGCAATTGGCGGAGAACATGGCACACATTTACATATAGCTGCTTGCGAGCCTGAAGGGAAAATTGTAGCAAAATCTTAAATATGTTTGCATTTCTGTCATTCACAGTTTGTTAAACTGATGGAAGCTGCAGAGAAAAAGCTTAGAATATTTTTTAAAATTTCTACAAGTTTTATAGACTTTTCATAAACGAGAGTAAATCATTAAGGAAGGCGTGAAGTCTGGGGCAGTAGACATCCTCTCTGTGATAATCCAATGTGCTGAAGAATGAAATGAGGTCAACAGCGATGAAAATAGCTCATGTCTCACAGGTGAAATAGGATCCTATTCCGTCTGCAAAATTAGTTCTGGCCTCTTACAGAAGTGTAAGCTCTGGACAGAATATCTACAACTGCAGGAGTTCTTTATATTGTAAATGGCATTGACCCTCCCTCTTTAATGAAAACATGGGCAACTCTGCCTGGTTTCCAGTTTCAAGAGAGTGGCGCCCTTTTAACCAGCAGGGATGTGACTACCTGGCAGCCAGACCAGAAATAAGGGCACTGGAAGAAAACATTGTTGGAGAAATTATGAAAGAGGCTCTTGTTAAATCTTTCCTTTCTTGTCTAATCATATTGATTTTGCCCTTTCAATATCGCTTACGTTCCTGGATCGCTCTCTGTCTCCATCACCACATCAGCCCAAGCTACTATCTCTCATTTGAATGGAACTGTGGGAACATCCTTAAAGTGCTTTCCATTGCTGCTGTCCCACCTTTCATTCTCTCCAGTAGAGTCTGTCATCGAAAAGTTCGTCATTATCCTTCCAAACCATTCAAAGTAAAGAATTAACACTTAATAAAGAGCCAAGTATCCAAGCATATCTGGGACAGACCTCTGTCCCCACAGCTTTCTCTTGAACTGTTATTCTTCTGTCACAGCCACCGTTTGGAACTCACTGCTCTTTCTTGAATTGTGGCTTCCAACTTGCTCTCTCTGGATTGATCATCAGCTCACCTCTTCCTCTTCCTATAGACATTGACTTAAAGCAACATTCTAGAACATTCCATATGCATTCAGATTTCTTCTGTTGTACGCTCTCAGAACCATAATGCTCAGTGTTCATTCATGGTTTTGCTATTTTAAAAATTAATGTCTGCCTTCCTTGCTAAATCATGACCACAAACATGGCAATGTGTTTTGCTCATTATTTCAACTCCAGAATGTAGTCAAGGCTCATTAAGTCTAAACTGAGAAGCTTTGGAACAACTTATATCCTAAGTTTGGAATTTTTTTAGAAAGGAAAGATTTGGCTAATGTTTTCTTAATTGTGTCCATTTTATCTACTTATTGTGAATATAGTTTAAAAACATATTGTTCATCAGGGTACAGACACTGTTATATGGATTGTTGCCTCCCTCACCTATGCTTGCCATGGAAATTAAAGCATAGTACCATCAGGCCATAAAAAGCCATCTTGGTGAAATATGGAACTGGTGGTGTTTGCTTATCATTTCCATTTGAGTTACAATTACTTTGGGTTAAATGCCTAAAAATCTGAAATGGTAATTATGGACTTCCTATGTAGGACTAAGGTTAGGCTGTTTGCTTGCTGCTAGGTTACCCATTTGAATGTTGTTTTGAGTTGGTAGGAAAGTGGTCATAAACTTTTGGGTTCTCTGTATGCATTTCCCGGTTCTTCCCACCAACCTCACTTGTATCAAATGTTTGTTGGTGGTGTATTATGAACTTTTCAAAGACTTAAAAAAAATAGATGATTCTTAAGGAGCACTTACAAGTGGCCTTTTAACAGTAATAATACTTAGTCTTATAAAAGGAGCCCCATCCACACAGAACTTAAGGGGCACAGCTGAGTTTTCAGTCAAACAATAGACATGTCTCAGGAGAACAGGAACCCTAGTGAGGCAGCAGCACAGTAGAATATCCATCCATTTCCGATCAAAAGGGCAGCATTTGCTCAAGGCCTAAGGTCAGAAGGGTTAGTTAGAAAAGGAAGAAGAATGGAAATAGGAAACGGAAGAAGTGAGATGAATGACATACTGCTCTGATTGTAACCAATGAAATGAAACCAAGTATGTATGCATGGTGGAATGTAAAACTGACCCACTCTGAGTCAACCAGGGTGCAGTAAAGCATCGATGAGACACACTATCTTCCTCTGGTTCCTTGAGGCCTCCTCACCCCCCACTACCATGACCCCAGTGCTGCTTCTCAATTCAGACTAGAGCGGAACATACATGCAGGTAGAGATAAGAGACGGGAGCTCACGACACACGGAATTCAGGAACAGGAGTGGGAACTATGATATCAGAAGTGGAGAAGGAAGAAGGGGAGAGGAGGGGAGAAAGGGGGAACCAATCACAATGATCGATATATAACCATACACCCCTCTCCAGGTGGAAGAACAAAAGAAAACATGTGGGAGAAGAGACACAGCGGGCGGTGTAAGATATGAATATATTAACAATGTACAATCTATCAAGGCATTATCAGGTGCATGGGGGGATGGAGGGGAAAAAAGAGGGGCTGGTACCAAGGCCTCAATAGAAAGTAAATGTCCAGAAAAGAATGAAGGCAACATATGTACAAATTCTCTTGATGCAAGCTATGTGTGGATTGTGACAAGAGTTGTAAGAGTCACCAATAAAATGAAAAAAGAAATAGTAATGTTTAAAAATAAAACTTCAAGTCAAGGAAAACAAAGCAAAACGACCAAAAATAGGAACGGGTCCGCTCTGTAAGCTATCACCCAGTTTAAGGTAAGCCGTTTAAAAAGGAAAGCGCCGCGCTGTTCTTTTAGGGGGGTTGAACCTACCAGGTGCTGCAGGGTCAGATCCCGGTGAGGAGTCCTGCTCTGCCCCGTGAGGAAGGTCCTTCTGAGTCAGAATTGATTTGGTGGCCGTGATTTTTACGTAGGCTTGCAGAAAACGATACTGTTTGACAGCACATTTTCGGGATTGTTCCAGATGAATAATGAGTTCGAAATCGAAACAGATTACTTCTCACCGAGAAGATTTGGTGGAACCCATAGCTCTGTACATGCTCTCTCTCCCTCTCTAAAAAATTATCCCTAAAACCCACAGACAGACTTATTTTGTGTTTTCAGTCCATAGCTGCGATGGTTTTTACAGTGTATTGCTGACTTAGAAAAAATGGAATACAAATTTAATTTTATTTAAAGCATATTGACCAGATTAAAAATATATTGAGATTTTTTGTGAACAAAAATCACCCAGCAAGGCAGAAAAAGGAAGTAATCCGAATTCTGTGAAACCAATCTGGCATGTTAATCTGTGATCACTCACCCTGGTCTATTTAGATGAAGCTATACTAGGAATCGTCAGAGGAATGATGGTGAGAATATGAGATAAAGGGTAAAATCAGTAATAAACCGTGAAACAGAAGCAGTAACTTTCACAGGCCACTGTTGAAAGCATGACATGACATAAGCTTAATGTGGGCAGAAAGTTAATTGGTTTTGTTTACTGTTCTGTCCCTAGTGTTTGAATCAGTACCTGAGAGTTAGCAGGTACACGGATAAGTAAAAGGTCAATGAAGATCTCTACGTTCTAGGTATATGGCGTCTAATCCTAATCCCCTCCCACAGTTCTTTCCTAACAATGAGGTTGCCTATTACAAGAGGGTGTAGGCCAGATGCTGGACATTTAAGCATATATTAATTCTATTTCCTGCCCTCTAGAGACTCATAATTTAGTTGGATAAATTGAATGGAAAATTGATTTACACCAATGATGGTAAATAGTTTAAGACAGGAATTTACAGAGCCGGGTGGAAACATAGAGACTGAACCCCTAGACACCATTCATGCACTCCCACATTCATTTGACCAGTAATAAACGAGTTCCTTCTTTGTGCCAGTTCTAGATACTGGGATGCAAAAGGGAGTAGTCCTCGTTGCTTGTGGCAACTGGCATTATTAAATCGCTCACAGCCAAGTAAGTGGAAGGTGCCGCGCTGCAATTGTGCCATCTTTTCTCTAAAAGTGACGTAGATTTAGATTCGAGGAGTAGGTTTCCTAAACGAAGGATTAGAAATACACAGTTGAGTCAAAGTTCATTATAAAGGGGTTGTAGGGTACAACAGGGTGGTTGGGGAACTGTTGAATGTTAGGTGAATCGTTTATATGTAACTGCTTAGAGATTTACCACATAGACCTCATAGGCTTTTAAAATTTAACCTGAGAACAAATGGACCAAATAAAAGTAGAAGTTACATAACCAAAATTTGTATCTACAAAGACCCTCTGGCTCTCTAACGAGGAGTTTGTGAAATGACTGTGAGAAATTCCTATAGGTGACCAGGTGAGAGATGGGGGTCACAGGACTGGGGTGGTGGCTCTAGAGAGAAGTAATGGGTTCGAAAACAAAGAGGTAAAAGAAAAAGATTGTGATTGGAGTAATTTCTTGATCTGGGGTTAAAAAGTATCACAACCTAGGCGGTTAAAAACAACAGATAATAGATTTTTTTTTCCTTTCAGAGTTCTGGTGGCTGAAAGTCCCAAATGAAAATGTTACCAGGTTGCTATCTCCTTGTGAACGCTCTAAACATACAGTTCTCTGCTTTCTTCTTTCAGTGCTTGAGATTTCTTGAGCGCTGGTGTCTCAGTAGGTTAAACATCGGGCTGCTAGCTGTCGGGTCAGTGATTGTAATTCACTGTTTCTAAGGAGCGGTCTGCAAGACAACCTGGGAGGGTTTACATGACAACCTGGGAAACCCTGTGGATCACTTCTAGTCTAAACCAGCGTTCCTGTGGCTTAGAATGGACTCGCTGGCAGTGGGAAGGTTGGGAGGGTTCACACCATCTTTTATTTGAAGCACACACCTCTGCCTCCATGTTTGTAAGGCCCTCCTTACTGTATGCTCCCCCTATCTTTGTGGTTCCAGATCTTACGAGGACACCAGACTTTGGATGTTGGGGTGTCCTGGTGTAGTATGATCTCTTCTCAATTATACTACGTCCACAAAGACTCTGGATCCCACTAAATTTACATTCTCTCTCTCTTTTTTTCTCTTTCAGTCTCTCTGTCTCCTGTTCTCTGTCTCTCACTTTCTGTTATTGAGTTGATTCTGACTCATAGCAACCCTTTAAGAGAGAGGGGTACTACGTATGTGGACTTCCAGGGGTGTAAATCACTATGAGGACCAAAGGATTCATCCCTCTTTCTTGGAGCCTCAGGTGATTTGAACTACTCACCGTGCAGTTAGCAAACCAGTGCATAATCCACTATGCCACAGAGCCCCTAAGCTCACATCCACAGTGTACTTCATGAGGGATCGAACCCGCCATTGTGTTCAACAGTGTGATACGCATGAATCAAATCTCCAAAATGTGGCGATTGGTCAGTCCTTACCTTCTCACATCTCTAGCTCATTTGCCAGCGCCCCACAGGGCCTTCTCTCTGATCCTAGGCACTTGGAGCTGGGTTAAAGCTCACCGATTAGAAAACCAGCATTCTGCAGACAAACTGGTTGTAGCCACCTGGAGTGAGGCTAGAGCTCACAAAGGAAGACACGACCAACTCTTCAGATTACCAAACAGGCAGATGCCAAGTGCTATGTTAAGGAGTTCACTTTATTTCCCAACCTAAAGCTTTGCTGAATGCAGATTCTGGGCTCTCTGTCCCACTTCTCCTTCAGGTTGCAAGCCACGAGCTTGGGAGGGCACAGGACACCCTTTCTTCCGAATCTGCTGGCTCCTACTGCCCCTTTATTCCTTTAGGCTTGATAATTTGCTGAAACAATTCACAGAATATAGGGGTGAAATGGAGGCTTTCCTATAATTGCAACAAAGGTTTTGTTTTTTACCATAAAGGGTATGAGCAAAGAGAGGCCAGGGCAGGGTCTGGAGGGTCTCAATGGAGAATTACCAAGGGATGTATGCTGCTCCTGAGAACTGATGTTCTTGTCAGCCAGAACACCCTTTGTGTCTGAGGGTCGCAGACTCTTATGCATGCACTCACCATGATAAGTTAAATCAGGCTTTCTGTGCTAGTGGAGATCAGCCTCCCAGTGAACGCTTACTGGTATGGCCAGCACCCATGGGCCACTTCCAATCAAGTGTGGCCTGGAATGCCAAGGCTCCACAGTTTCTCCGAAGGTTATTTCTAAGAAACCAAGGAAAGAAAAACAACGCAGCAAAACTATCAGAATTATTTCAGAACCTTGACTTGTTTCAAAGTCACTTTGAAAAAATCAATAAGAATTTAATATCAGTAATAAGAGATTGAAAATGCTTTTTCAAATTCCAATCCGAGTGACAGCAAGCAAGCCATCAGGTAACTAGAAGTGAATCTAGATACAAAAGCTATGGGAAGTATATATGGAATATAAACTTGAATAAAATATATGGAGGAAATGATAACATTTTAAAGTAGGACAAAGATGGTCATGAAAGAGAACTATTCCATGGGCATACATATTGAGATCTAATATTGCAAGGATGTAAAATTAGTCTATAAATTCAATGAGAGTTGAGCAAAATTTCTAATAGGGCATTGTATAAGTGCAAAAAATGACCTTAAAACTCATACGAAATCTTAAGGAATTAGAAATGAAGCTGGAGATCACATGACAGGATTTTGCATGATCAATCAATTAATCATATATGTATTTTTCCCTTTTAAGTAGTGACTATACATTTGAACCCTCCCAAATGGAGTACATGGACAGCCAATTGACTACCTCTGTGAAAAGAGATGATGGAGAAATTCTAAATAAGGCAAGAGTAACGGTAAAACATCAATTATCCATAATCAAGTTCAGATTGAAACTGAAGAAAATTCCAAGTCTGTGAGAGCGAAACCCATGATCGTGTGTGTTTTTAGATGCCATCAAGTCACTTCCAACTCACAGGGCTCGATGTACAACAGGAGAAACGCAGTCCGTTCCTGCACCAGTCTCACAGTTGTTCTCATGGTTGAGCCTGCCGTCACAGCCACTGGATCATCCATCTCATAGAGGATCGTCTTACCCTGGCTTTTCTCCTTTAGAAAGCATGGCTTCCTTTTCCAGTGATGGTCTCTCCTGATAATATGTCCCAAGTATGTGAGGAAAAGTCTTGCTACCCTCGATTCTAGGAAGCATACTGGTTGTACATTTTCCAAAACAGATTTGTTTGTTCTTTTGGAAATCCATGGTATTTTCCATATTCTTCACTGGCACTGTACTTCAATTGTATCAATTTTTCTTCTCTCTTCCTTATTCAAGGCTGCGGGAATCGATGAAATGCCAATAGAAATGTTTCAACAAACTGATAAAGCACTGGAAGCTCTAGGCCTAGAAATTTAGAAGTCAGCCTCCTGGTCAACTGACTGAGATTATTGAACAATGTTAAAATTATTATGATTATTCAACAACACTTTCAATAGTGCATCAACAGGCTCCTGCCAGAAATTCAAGCCAGATTCAGAAGAAGACAAGTGGGGGGATAACACTGCTGATGTCAGAAAAATCATCAGAGTATGTTTACTTGTGTTTTATTGACACTGCAAAGACATTGGTTGATGTGGATCATAGCAAACTATGGATAGTGCTGAAAAGAATGAGAATTCCAGGAAAATTCATTATTCTTATGTTGAACCTGGAAAATGAACCAAGGCACAGTCTTTCAAAAAGATCAAAAGAATATTGTATCCCAATTAATATTTGAAGATTTCCATTTTTTCCTGGGTTTATACTTCATGCACTTTGCATTTCAATTGTTATTGGATGTTAGCAGGTTTTTTGCCCTTCTCATTTTAAGTAATGCCCATGCAGAAATGCAGGACTTAAAGGCCTAGCTCTACCCGCATTATGGTTATGGTTGCCTCGACTTTGAGGATGCAGCTCTCCCCCAATTGTATTTTGAGTATCTGCTTACCCGACTGGTTCATCTTCCAGCACTGGGGAAGTTCCATTGCTATTCACAAGCTTTTCAGTGGCTAATCCTTCAGAAGTTGAGTGCCTATAATTTCTTTATAATTTGTTCTTGGCCTAGAAGTTCAGCTGAAACCTGTTCACTTGGCTAATCCTGCTTTTACGTAATATACAGGTGACATAGCATTCAGCATTGCAACAGCATGTAAGTCACCACAGTCTGGCAAAAGGACAGAAAAGCGGGAAGAACATTGTGATAAATGGAGAAAAGGTTGAAGTTGTTAAGTCTTTCACTTTATTGAGATCAACAATCAATCGTCATGGAAGCAGCAGCCAATAAATCAAACGGTTTACTGCATTGGACCAATCTGGTATAAATGCCCGCTTTAAAGTATTAAATAGCAAAGACATCACTGTGAGAACCACTGTGTGCCTGAGTCTAGCCATGGCATTTTAATTCATTTTAAATTCATTGAAGAAGACTCTTCATATAGGCAGCGAAAGAATCTCTGCCTTTGAAGTACGGTGTTGGTAAAGAGTATTGGATGTACCATTGACAGTCAGAAGAACAAACAAATATGCCTTTAAGGAAATAAGACCATAATGTTCCTCAGAAGTGAGGGTGGCACTTCCATTCGCACTTAGACTCATGTAGCTTGAACTTACCATGAGGGATCTACCCACATCCAACCCACTGCCTTCAAGGCCATTCCAACCCATGACGGCCCGAGGCTTCGGGTAGCAGAGGCTGTAGACCTTTATGGCAGTCGATAGGCTCCTCTTTCTCCTACAGCGTTGCTTTGGGGTCTGAATTGCTTACGTAGCAGGTAGCAGTCCAGCACGTACCCAACAGCACCACTTCTTTTTATTCTTTATTAATTAAGAGTTAATAGGTGTATCATAGTCCACAGTTCAATCACATCAAACAGAAGTGTACAATGGCTACCAAAATCAGTTTCCTAACATTCCTTTCTTCCTGGACTCCTTGACATCATCTCCCTTTGACCTTCTACCCCTGAAATTCTTCATCTACTTGCTGTCCTCGTAGGTTCATCAAACTGGATTTCATATACCAAAGCACAGAAAACCATATAGCAAACTTTATTAGAGTAACCTCCAATGACGTGACACCTCTGAGATATACCCTAATACGAACAAACAGAAACGAAACAACAGTACAGAAAAGCTTGAAAACCAGATCAGATCCAGCATGCATCAGAGGGGGGATCAGGTGACAGAAGTTTTAAGTGTTCCAATCAGATTGATGCCTTTGATCTTCTAGACTCATCTTTCCCATGCACGCTGTTTAGTAACCACTTTCCTCTCATCCCTCAATTGTGGGTAGAGGGAGTTCCCCAGAGCTTTGTGAAGTTCCCACAAATGAATCTTTGGCTCCCTTTGCCATCCATAGCCTTCTGCGCGCCTTTTGAATTTAGGCTCAGATGTTAATCCCTCATTTGATTTTGGATTATATGATTTACAATCCTTTGGACAGCTCCACTTCTTATCAAAGGGGCCAGAGAGACCACTTGTCTGAAAGGGACGTCATGCTTGGTAACGCAGAGGGTCAGTGACGACGAGGAAGACCCTTAAGAAGATGGACGGCTTGGGTGGCTGCAACCATGTGTCACAGTCATGAGGAAGTGCACGTCTGGCACTGCTTCCTCTGTCACGCATAGTATGACTGTGAGTGGCACTCAGCTTGATGGCACTTACAATACCAAGAATAGCCGGAACTTCTGGGGGATGCACAAGGTCAGAAGAAAGGTCCATTGATCTATTTCCTCAGAAAATTAGCCATTGAAAATCCTACTCTGATACACACCTGGTTACCATAAATTGGAATCAACAATTGGTTGCTCGTTATAATAATAATAAAAAAATAAGAATCGCACATTGCTCCCACTAATTTTACGTTACATTACTTACTTTTAGTGATACAGAATGTTTTATTGACTTACTGATGGCCATACTTAACAAAGAAAAATAATATGATCCTATTATATATGGGAACATGGTCATGAGAAAAGAACATTAAAATTAATGGGCAAGGTCAGACTTCTCAATAACTAGTACTAAGACAATGACTATCCACATTAAGGAGAACGAAATGAGAGCTTTCCTTTCCAACTCACAAAAATATATCCCGTGTGGATTAAATCCCTGACTTTGAAAAGTGAACTTTTAAAACTTTCAGAAGAAAATATGAGAAACGTATCCTTTTGGCCTTGAGAACAGTGAAATAAAGAACTATTTTTTAAACACCCAGAAAGCACAAACCTAAAGGGACCTTTTGATCTTTGAGTACATCCAAAGTTAAAAAAAGGAAAAAAAAAAACCTGTTTGATCATCAACATACTGTCCAAGACTAGCACAGCCTGGGACAGGGCTGCTGCAAATCATACATTGGCAAATGATTACTCTTCAGAATATACAAAGAACTGCTCCAAATCGTGAGAAATTGATCAGTGATAGGATGGAAGACTAGGCAAAGGAACAGAGCAGTCTGGCAGAAAGAACTATTTGAACCAATGCTCACCCTATGATCACAAGCACAGAAGTTACAGTTAGCTTTAAGACACCATTTTATGCTCATTGATTAACAAAAAAAAAATCAAAATAGAACATTTAATGAAGATGTGGGGAAGCAGGGACTCTCATTTGTTGCTGGTAGGATGTATATTGGTATAATTTATTTTGAAAAGAGCTTGATAATATTGAGTAAACTGAAGGAGAAATATTGCATTAATTGAAAATATACTGCACAAATGACTACAGAAACTCTGAATATAGAAGACTCTGATGTTGAATATAGAAACCGTTATCTTGTCCACAGTGGTACATATGGAGGGAGGGAAAATGATGGAGACGACATGCTACCTTAAGGGGAGGTGTAGTCTTTTACATACTTAATGCTTATATAAAATAAAAAATTGAAAAAATAGCAACATTATGAAGGTCATGCTACTAGCTTCATACATGCATACACATCTAAACATGTCTTTGATGCTTGTGTGACTGAGAAGAATCTCAATGTCTCCAGCCTTCCCAGACTAGGTTCTTATCTCACTTGAGAGAAAGATTTTAGGCAAGAGATAAGAGTCAGAACAGAGTCAGAGAAAAGGTTTTGACAGGAAGAGTGAGTTTATTGAAGGCGATACTTTGAAAAAGAAATCCGAAGGACCCTTCGTTAGTTTAAATGGCCTGGCAAAATGTAGGGCTGACCCTTAGAGTTTGCTTACGGTGGACCTCCCACCATTGCCTGGTTTCTGGTACATCTTCTGCTATCGGCTGGTCTTCTGTAGTGCACCTCCTCTTTCTAGGCATGTGCACCCCGCACCCCACACCTGGACTTCTTGCTGGCCTCTTCTCTGCGCTCACAGCCCGAGTGCCTACTCAGTCCCTGTGGGCATAGTGTGACTAGTCTGTCTTGTCCAGAAATGTCTCTTATTTGATCTTCCTCTTCCTTTGTGCTGGAGGGGCCTGTGAGGAAATATGTCTCTAGTGCTCCGTTGTGTTTCCATTCCTGCCATATTCCTGCCATCATTGCCTCTTCTCCCTTTGCCAGCCTCTGTCGGGCTAACATCCCCATCCTCAAGTGATACCATGCAAAGTCTTTGGTAAGTTTTGTTAGGCTGGGTTGACTAGAGAAATCAATCCTGTGACACTCATATATGTGTAAGAAAGAGCTTTATATCAAGTATTATATATCAAGCAAACACCCCAGCCCATAAGTCCTCTCACACATAAGTCCTAGAGTCCAGAGTCCTGTAGACTCATGCGGCCACATGCCGGGATGCGGACTGCAGGAAGATCACAGGCCGGGTGGATGCAAAGCCTTGTGAATCCACTGACAGTGGCTCTGGCCGCCATCAGGGTCAGCAGGAAGGTGAAGTCAGAGAGAGAGGGAGCGGTCCCCAGGCCTCCTTATGAGAACACCATGCCACAAGGCGTCACCATCAGCCTGTGACCTGACTGACAAACTAAACTCCAGCCTACACACTTATATATCTTAACGTTGACAGGAAATTGTGTAGTTAGCACAGCAGTTGAGCGGTGAAGATCGTCCTCGTGGAACTACTTCATGCCGAACACAGACGTAGAGCCGAGCTGATCCAGTTGCCACCACTTTTGTTCCTTATTTGGGCATGGGTTTGGAGCCTGGTAGCAGCCTGATCTAGGTGGGTGAGCTGCAGGCTGGGCTCCATGATTATCTTAGCCTCACAGTTTCCACCTGGAGAGACCAAACGAACAAGGGCATTAAACCTACAAGGTCCAAAATGAAGTAGGAGAATAGTAGAGGCCAAGAGGTCCACAAAAGGGCGTCACAAGCCCATGACCAGACATGATCAGGAGATCCATCCTTGTGCAAAAGAGCCTGCAGTTCCCGTGCCCAACCCAGGAATGAGCAAGCATGTTCTTGAATGCGGTCTTGTCTGACTTACCCAGAAACGGCTTTCTTCTTTGAGCATGGCACAAGTTCTGTGCTGAGCCACGGGCAGCTGGCCTAGGCCCCGCCGCGCTGGAAGATAACTGCCACGGGGAACCAGTCTGTGCCTGTGTGGTCACAAATCCGCAGTCTTGATGCTGAGTTGTGCTAGTTTGGAAGAAAGCTGAACTGTTTTCTGCAGAGACCACTCCAATGGTTCCAACAGCATCGCACTGATCCCGAGGAGAGGTGTGTGTGTGTGGGGGGGGGGTGGAGTGTTGGGGGTGGGGTGGGGGCACTCAGAGGCCCTGCTCTTTCGCTTAAGGGAGCAGATATAGGTGCTGGGGCCTTATCAACAGATACAGTAGGCACAAAATGAGATGGCTGCAGACAAGTTCTCTCAATGGTACACTTGTCACCTTAGGGTTAGAGAGATGGAGACACTGCCTTCAGAAGTGTATAGACCGAGATATAGCTCCCCCCCCCCATAGCTTTCCGTTTTGATAATTTTATTTAATAATTTTTTCTATGATTTTGTATTAATACTGGAGAGGGTATAAGAATACTGTCGCATTATTCCCTCTACTTTTGTATGAATCTGGATCGTTTTATACTTAAAAATAATTGAATAGAGAAGTTTAAGGAATTAAAAAAATAAAGATTTAATGGACTTATTAATAGCTAGTGCTGAAATGCATGTTCCATAGGAATATATGAAAGTGCTTTCAAAAGTTTGTGGAAAAGAATAATTAAAATACAATGAAGATTTTCCACAGACGTTTAGATGTACCGTCCATCTTGCTCGTGTTCTCGCTCATGTCAGATATTTATTCAAATATCACCTTTTCAGTGAAGCTTTCCTCGACCTTCCACATTCCCTAACTCCTTCTCTTAGTTACGTGTGTGTAGGAATCTGACCAATTCCAACTTTCATAATGAAGGGGACACTCCATGTCCACACCAGTTCAAGGTGGACTGCCACATGACCGAGGTTAGACCTGCCTCCACCCTCACTTTTCTTACCCTATTTTGATACCTTCTGTCCCTCCCACAGCACACTCCTTTCCTGCTGGGTTCAATAAGTCATTACGATGCCACCCAAAACTCTCAGACAATACTCATGATGAGTGGGCCTTATCATGGAATTGTGTTCGGCTGGGTTTTCTAGCGAGACAAAACTACATATATGTATGTGTGTGTATACATACACATATGAAAGAACTTTATAGTAAGAAATAAATTTATGTCAAGGAAACGGCCTAGCTAAGTTCAACTCAAGTTTTTCGCTCAGCTGCAAACGGGAGGCCCTCAGGAAGCAAGCAGCGACCAGCTGATGAAACAAGGAGCTGAGAGCCCACCGGCCGGGAGTGCAGTTAGTCCCATGGGTCTAACATGCATGGTGCTCCCAGTACCTCCCCAGTCCCAGGGGTGAGACACAGGGCCCAGTCAAGCAGGAAGGAGAACAAGAGAGAAGTTTCTCCTATGTCTCTTGAAGACCACACCACCAAGCAGGCATCATCAGATTGCGACCTGATGGATGCATTGGAGTCCAGCCCTCCCTTCACTCAGACGCATTAAGTTGGCATAGAATCTAGTCATCACAGGGCGTTAACAGGTTACCAAATGTTAGGATCATAAACATTAAGGATGCAGTCTTTGTATCATAACAGCACCTCTCCTCACCCACTGCCAAGTTTTCTGTCTGTTGCTCACCCTCTCAGATTCATGGTTTCTTGGCCTCTTCCTTGTTCTTTTTTTGATGATCCTGGTGGTTTTTTTTTTCTTCCTTCCGAGATGGCTTTCTTATATGCAGAGGAATGGTTTAGATAGAGGTGTCTGTTTTGCCTTTTAGCATACCATACCCACAAGGAAACAGAGTGGTAGCTTGATTCACACCTTCCAGTAAGGTGCGGGTTAGGAGTCCTGGTGTTGTAGTGTTTATGACTGGAGCCACAAGCCCCATGTCAGCAGTTTGAAACCACCAGCCATTCCTCGGGAAAAAAGATGGGCATTTCTACTCCTACTAACAGTCTCAGAATCTCACAGGGGCAGTGACCCAAGAGGGTCACTAGAGTTGGCATTGCCTCGATGGCAGTGAGTTGTATTTTTTTTAAGGAAGGTGGGGATTCAAAATACATCCCTCTTAATCCTATCTATTAGCAAGATCAAGGACTTCTTCTAAAATGAGATTAAAGGCTAGAATTTACAACACATTACAAAGAGCTCATGGATCAAAGATCCGTGCTGTCTGAGTGTTCTGTACTGTACCTCTGTGAGGGATCCCGGTGGTGTCAGGGTTATGCATTGGGCTCTTACTCATAAGGTTTGACACTGAGCCACTTCGTGGGAGAAAGTTTTACCTTGCCCTACGAGGTTACAATGAGTTGGCGTTGACTCAATGACAGTGCATCTGGGCTTGGATTAGAGCCTCTGGGCTCTACTATCCATTGCAATGGCTACACTGAACTCGGATAAAACTCATGATTGAATGGTTTATTAAGAAAGTTAACAAGTTGTAATGCAAGTGAGAAATGCACACGGTTGAGTTGATTATCAGGACATGTTACACAGTTCTTTTAGGTCTTGCTACTAAATGCCAAAAGGGTCTACCGCTCCCCTATAGGCCTCAACCCAAAGGCATTCAGCGCAAGCTCCACGAATCAACAAATCCAGCTGCCTGAATTAAGTGTCCAGAGGTACCCCACTCTAGTAAGCATCAGCCTGAAGGCACTGAGCTCCCTCCTGTGGGTCAGCAAGTCCAACCTCCTCAACTAAGTGCCCACTCCACAAGCCCGCCTCCTGCACCCAGGCACTCAACTGCATTGCTCTGTGGGTTGGGAAGTCAATTACTCTGGACCCTGGTGCTGTTACCATTCCTCCAGTGTTAGACATGTCTTCTGGATCTCGGAGGTTCACTGTGCAGGGATCTTGGGCTTCAAGGATACATTCCACTCCTGGCTCTTGCTAATAATGAGATCCCTCCTGCTGCGGCTCAGAGGAAACCTTTTATACATAGCAGGAGGCACTCCAGGGAATTCTGTGAGTAATTACTCACAGGAAATTCCTATCCCTATCTTCCCTCACTCCTTTCCTGATCTATGCAGCATAAAGTTGTCTGATGAGAGTTAGAGACTTTGGCTAGACAGTCCACATTAAATAATTCACTGCCCCTGCAGAGCCACATGAAGAAATTTCACTTCACCACACAATTAATGCCATTTAACATTGTATATTTCATCTGTGTTATTTTTTTGTCTTTTCTACAAGACGAGGCGCTCTCCATGAGTTACCCTCATTTGGTTCACGCTGTATCCTCGGTGCCTGGAAGAGTGACTAACACAGAATAGGCTCTCAAATATTTTGGTAAGTGAATGAATTAAAAAGCCAATTCTGGAATTTCCCCCCATTGTTCAAGAGCCCTGGGGATGCAACTGTGAAGCACATGGTTCATAATGGAAAGGTTCTTGGCTTGAACGGCTCTAAGTCGTCCACCCCAGAACTCCTTATAGAAAAATTAGAGCCAAGAAAGCCCTTTGAAGCTGTTCTGTGCTATCACGGGGTCAATGTGAGTCCGAATGAACTCCTGAAGACCCAGTAGCAGCAAACACAGCACTTACTTGCAAATGGATGCCAGCAGCTTTCTCTTCAATAGAAGAGAGGTGAGTGGTATGGGGAGCTGGATGCATTTGAAATAGATGTTGACTTAGGTGGGTGTGATAGGTTGTCAGGCCAACTTGGGTGGGTCAGGATTCTCTCATGATGTGGTCGAACATAGCGTGCTCAACTCCATGGCGGGCTCTGCCGTGTGAAGCAGCCGACCTATTTTGGAAGAACGGGCTTCTTTTGGGAGAGCAGGGGTTGGCCAACTTTTGAGATGCAAGAGCCAATCTTGTCCCTCACAACTCTTCAGAAATTGTTTGAGAGCCAGAACCTATGTTTACAAACCAATGAAACCACCATTACCTGAATAATATCCTACAGAGATTTTAATTTTTACACCAGAGCCACACGTGTGTATCGGAAGAGGTGCTTATGGCTGGAGAGCCTTGGTTTGCGAGCCCACGCTGTGCATATGGCTTCCTCTATCTGGCCACAGCCTTGATACAGTTGAGGGAGTTTCACTTGAACATGGCCCACTTTTCAGACAGATGGACACTATGTGTAAGCTAGCTCACTTCTGCTGGATCTGGATTCTGCATCTGGTTCATCACCTCCTGTTATAATACCTGCCGACCCCAGAAGCCATCAGTTGCCTGGGGACCTTGGATTCCTGTGGCCAAGTTGAGATTCATTCCATTGGCATCCACCAGCCTGTGGTCTTCATATTTCCTGTTGGTCAGTCTCTGCAGGCGCTCGAATCAGGAGCAGCCCCTAGTTCACATCAGCGGCACAGGCTCGAATCACACTGGGCTTTGCACTTCTGCAACTGCGTGAGCAATAGCTTGATGTGAACCTCTTTCTATGTGCACATTCACACAAGCATCGCTGGCTCTGCTTCTCTCGAGATGCCAGCCAAACCCAAGGGGAAAAAAGGTGCACATAAAAGTGAGGTCAGCAGGCGGTTGGAAATCAGGGAATAAAAAGACAGATGGGACAAAGTAAATTGAAACCGAGTCCAGCTGTGCACCGAGCCCCTGGATTTACAAAAATATATACTTATCAGCCACTCTTGCTGAAGATATTTGACCAAGGATAAAATAGATATCTTAATAAGGACACTTTATAAGTTCATTCTATCTTGATTAAAAAACAACCAAACCAAAACAAAAACCTTGTGATTCAAAGGAGATACTTATCTCCAGTCACCCCCTGCCGTGGAGTCAGTTCTGATCCTTAGCCATGAATCGCTGCCGCCGCCATGTCTGTGGGCGGTGGCAGTTCTAAACAACTTCTTTCCAACCATTGGGTATGTTTCATCTGTTCTTCATTGTTTATTGCACAGGGGGGAAAGTAGTCATTGTAAAAAATAATAGTGGGCATGTTAATTATATCTGCTTTGAGGATACAGAAGTTGCAAGGGATTTAAGGAATAAAGATGTATACGTAGATACACATTTTCTTATATGTTAGGCTTCGGATACATATTTCTTTTAAGGATTTATTGAGATTTGCTTGCTGTAGTGCTAAATGAACAAAAGAATGGTTATGTTGTGGGTTGTAATCACTGTAAGGTCAGCGGTTCAAAACCACTGCTGCCACTTGGGAGAAGAGAAGGGTTTTAATACTGATGAAGAGTGACAGCCTCAGAAACGCACAGGGACAGATCTGCTCCAGCTTAGAGGCTCACTAGGAGCCGCATTGACTTGGAATTTGCTAAATGAAGATTTTAAGGCCTTGCCTGAGAGAGATGACTCAAAACTTTTGTGTGGTGAAACATAGGAATCTGAGTTTTAAACAACGATTCCGGGGAATTCTGATGCAAAACATTCTGAGACCACACTTGGAAAAACATCACTGCAGATCATTCTTCCTGTCATTCAACCAGTGCACGTTCTCTTTCTTGTGCGCGCCTATGCACATTGGTATGTCGTGTGACTGGTGATCATGTGAAATGATGTGGAGGTGCCGAAACAACACCTTGAGAGCCGTAAGGCACAGGAAGAAGCATAAATTGTGCCCCAACTTTCAAAATCCGAAAAGAAAAAATGCTGTATTTAGTGACACGGAAATAAAAAATGTTGTACTGCAGTACAAATGATCATAAATTCATGCCTTTAAGCAATACAGATTATAATTTTAACAGTTCTGGAGATCAGACATCTAAATGAGTCTCAGAGAGTGGAAACAAGAGTGTCTCTGGGCCTTATTTCTAGGTTTTTCCCATCGTAGCGCCTGTAACTCTCTTCGCCATCACCTACCACCTTCTCTTCTTTTATTGCCTGCCTCCTTCTTTTAGGGTGCTTGTGATCATGACTAGGGTCCACTTAGGTAAGCTAGGATAACCTCCCTATTCCAAGATCCTTAATCACGTCTTCCAAAGTCTCCTGTGCCACATTAAGGAGTCGTCTCGGAATCCGGGATGAGGATGTAGTTATCTTTGGAGGCCACATTCAGTTTACCACATTTATAAGAGGTTTCAAAATGCTCAGGGGAAAATGGAATCAAATGATAATGCCATTTGTTCTCAAATCTTTGGACACCTCTCTATTTTCACTCCCCCATGCACATAGGAAAATCCCACTGTGGAATGCGTGACTGCGATAAAGCCTGTCTTGTCGTGAAGTGCCCGTACGTAACTTCAGCTTGGAAGTTCTACAGTGAAGTGGCAAATACTACGCTTAGGAATAAATGCGAAGTGATCTTCAAGAAGAGACTGCACAGGTTGCCACAGTGCTAATTTCCTTGCCTGAAGCAAAATGCGGTTTGGAGATGCAATCAATCTATGATAACAGCATTTTAGTACCAGAGTGGACAAGGACTTTGAAAGTTTATTATCGGTTTATGGGAGCTAGCAACATGTAGTCAATCCATGCTGAGTGCAAGGCATTGCACTGGACAATGGACAGCGAAAAGAGAAATTTAAAAAATGCACTTGCTCTTTAAAGAACTTAACATCCTATTGAGAAATATAGGACACACTTTAGAGAGCCTGTGAACCCGTGTTCAGGACCTCTTGTGGTCTAGTGGGTGACAAATTGGGTTGCTAGTTCTAATCTGTCAGTGATTCAACAGGACGAAGATGAGGCGTTCTGTTCTTGTCACACTTTATACTCTTGGCAGCCCACTGGGGTAGTCCTATAAGGTCAAGATGAGTCTGCTACGACTTGATGACAGTGAATTTGGGTTGATTCACGAACCATGTTATCAGGAGAGACCAGTTCCTTGGGAAGACATCATGCTTAGGAATGTAAAAGGGCAGAGGAAATGAGGAAAGCTCCTGACAAGATGGATTGATCCAGTGGCTGCAACAATGGGCTCAAATGTAACAACAATTTTTAGGATGGTGCAGGGCTCAGCAATGCTAAGTTCTGTTGTACGAAGGGTTTCCATGAGTAGGGACTGACTCAACAGCCACTGACAACAGTGGCCGCAACAACGACAGCAAACAGCAGCAGGATTCTGCGGAGTAAAGGCTGTGAGATCCAGAATTAACGCCATAAAAGTAGCAACTCATAATTTTCAGCCAATGCTTTACTAGGGAATTCTTTGTTATCATATTAATGGTAGCCCAGTGGTAGAATTTCCATTCCATGTAGGAGACCTAGTTTAGATTACCTGTCTATTCATTTCATATCACTCAACCACAGTGGAGGCTTTTGGATATTGATATGATGCTAAATACATTTCAGTGGGACTTCCAGACTAAGAAGGACTAGACAGAAAGGCCAGCAGATCTACTTACAGAGAGCCAGTCAATGGGAACTGTGGAATCACAATAGGTACCCAAAGTGGTATCTAGAAGCAGTGTGTGAAGCAAAAGGGGTAGGCACAAGAACCAGACGTTAGAGCAGCTTTATCAGTACCAATACTCCGGATTGTCTTAGTGATAAGATGGAATTTATTATAAGTCTGGCTTTAACATCTCTTGGTGACCCCACATGTTACAAAGTACAACTGTCTCACAGGGTTTTCCAAATGCTTATGGGAACATATCTTGATACTCTAGGCAGGTTCAAACCAGGAACCTGAAGTTAGTATTTGAGCCCAAACCATTTGCACACCTAGGGACTCAGGGCGAGTCTTTGTGAGATGTTTAAAATGATTAAGGTATGTTTTATGAAACGATCTACCCGAAAGGTGTATGGTTTTGGTTCCAAGTGAGACTCCTTGAGGAGGCTTGGTATGTACTTCTGCTTTGTGATTTGACGTCATGTTAGTTTTGACATCGTTGTGTGTCAGACCCTACCATGTGCCTCACCTCCTCATCGTGAGCTATTTCTGATCCCTTCACCTCTGATTTGAAAGTCCCCTCCTCAGAATTAAGACTTTAACTAAGGTGATAGTGCCTATTGCTGACGGTTTTCTCATTAAAATCTATAGGATACATCTATGTGCATATATTTATAGGTTTACTATTAAAGTAGCAGATGGACATTGGGCCTCCACTCAAGTACTCCCTCAATGCAAGAATATTTTGTTCTATTGAACTGGCATTCCATGATGCTCACCTTCCCGACACAACCACTGAAGACAAAGCAGGTGCATAAGCAAATGTGAAGAAAGCTGATGGTGCCCGACTATCAAAAGATAGAGTGTCTAGGGTCTTAAAGACTTGAAGGTAAACAAGTGGCCCTCTAGCTAAGAAGCAACAAGGTCCACATGGAAGAAGCACACCAGCCTGTGTGATCATGAGGGGCCGAAGGGATCAGTTATTAGGCATCATAGAACACAAAATCATATCATTGTGAATGAGGGAGGAGTGCAGATTGGGGACCCAAAGCCCATCTGTAGGTAACTGGATATCCCCTTACAGAAGGATCAAGAGAAGGAGACGAACCAGTCATGGTGTATTGTAGCAACAATGAAACATACAACTTTCCTTTAGTTCTTGAATGATTTCCCCCTGCCTCCCCACTATCATGATCCCAATTCTACCTTACAAATCTGGCTAGACCAGAGGATGTACACTGGAACATATAGGAACTGGAAACACAGGAAATCCAGGACATATGATCCCTTTAGGACCAGTGTTGAGAGTGATGATACCGGGTGGGTGGAGGGAGGGTGGAGTGGAAAGGGGGAACCGATTACAGGGATCTACATAGAACCTCCTCCCTGGGGGACGGGCAAAAGAAAAGTGGGTGAAGGGAGACATCGGACAGTGTAAGATATGACAAACTAATAATTTATAAATCATCAAGGGTTCATGAGGGAGGGGGGAAGCAGGGAGGGAGTGGTAAAAGTAAGGAGTTGATGCCAAGGGCTTAAGTGGAGAACAAATGTTTTGCGAATGATGAGGGTGATGAATGTACGAATGTGCTTTATACAATTGATGTATGGATTGTATGAACCCCTAGTAAAATGATTTTTAAAAAAAGAAGAAAAAAATCTATAGGATACATTTTTCACTTTTAATAGCATGATTTTCTATACTCTAGCCTCCCTGGCTCAAGATATCTTAAATTCTGTTGCCTACATAGTCTCTCTTTGTTGCTTTCAATCACATTACTCTGCTTTAGACTGAGAACTGGCTCCGAGCTTCTCCAGGCAGCACCTCCAGACTCTTCACTGGGGTGTTCAGGCCCTGGTCAGTTACCTGATCCTTGGCTGCTCCTGCCAGGCCGGCCTCCTGCCTCTCCTTCTTCCAGGCACCTCTTTAAGTTTATTGCCTCCTGAGCTTAGCACTGGTCCCGTTTCTGTCAGGTTTGTGTGTATTAACTCACTGTACTTAGCTAAAATGAGATAAACATAAAACTATAAAATGTTTGGGTTTTATTTCTTGTTTACTATCTCCTTTTGTCGTTGTATCAATTTATTTCTCTGCGCTTAGTACCTGAAGCACCTGTGTCTTTCTCCTGGCCTTGTTACGGTTTAGTATTTTCTGTGAAGAATTCCCAAATCAAATTATATTCACGTAGGTGCATTAATTCAGCTTTATTGGTTGAGAATTTAGTGACAGTACATTGTCGCTTTGCAGTTATTAAAGGGACTAAGCTTTCCATTAGAGCAGAAAGGAAATGTAAACTTATTATTGTTATTATAGTGATATTTTAAAGGTGTGAAGTAATTACTGTCTCCCAAAATTCCTAACATACTCTTGCAGTGTAAAATTTTCTCAGAGAATAACTCCAGCAAGCCAGAAGGTTGATTTAATTTAAATACAAAATTACAGATGACAAATCAGAGAAAATTTCATTTAACAAGTGTGCTTCTGGTGTAGATTCTGTTCTTTGTTGTATGGTGTAACAACACACTGTTTCATACAGTTCATTTTCGAGCACAACAAATAACGAAAGCCGTCTAGTAGAAATGCTTTGGGAAGTTCAGCGACTATTAAAAACCCTATCTCCATCTTCTTCATCTATAACACGTGAATTAATTACTTAAATCCCTATCTGTTACTTAGGAATTTTATAAAGAGAAGTGATAAACTATATGAAGTGTTTTAAATTGAGATGATAATGTTTGGGCACTTGCGAGTGTGGACTTGAACTTTTTTGCATTATGTTACAATTGCGTATGTACTTTTCCCTACATCTTTACCACAGAGAAAGGTATCAGCACTCTGTCCCAGAATCTGAAACTGTGTTTCTCCTGATTCCTCTGGTCCACTTACCCTGTTTTGCTGAATCACCACCGCTGTAGGGAGGCTATATTTGAAAAGCTCCTGTAACTGAGGTCCACTTTTTGCTTCTCAATATGAGTTCTTGTAGTTCTGTGTTCCCGCTAGACTGTGCCCTCCTGCAAAAATGAGACCCGTCTCTCTCGCTTCCCTTTGGACACTCAGCACACGCATGGCAGCCTGACCATCTGTGTTAGACAGGGTTCTCTAGAGAGACAAAACCAGATTGCTGATAATTATATATATATATATATATTTACAAAGATAGGTAGATATATAACACAAGAAATGAACTGTTAAATTATATACAGACAGATAGATATATAATACAAGAAATGAACAGTTAAATTATAAATCAGTACGAATAGCTCAGTGCAACTCACTCCTGTGAGAGTGTTGTGAGCCACTGGCAGTCCTTCAAGTCTTGAGGGCCACCAGGTAGTCCTCTGTAGAGCGATGTGGGCTATCCCAGCACAGGCAGCCAACAGCAAGGCAGGTCACCAACAGTCAGTCCCCAGCTCCAGAGATGTACATTCCAATCCTCTGGCGAGGCAAGTCTTAAAGGGACCTCAAAGTACAGCGACACAGTTCACAGGTTAGGTGTCCCAAAGGTAGTGTAGCTTGAAAATTGAGGCACAGAACAAGAAAAGGCTCTTCAACAGGTTCAGGCTGCCGTGCATTTGTTAATAGAGGCTCATTAACTATTAATTAATAAACATAAATAAATGATGACGTTCTTAATCAGCCTTTGCTGTCCTTTCTCTAAATCGCACAACCACCAAAGGCCAGATCAATTCAAGTCTATGCAGAGTTGCCTTCCCTTACACCTCCCTGAAAGGTTAGTCTGTCCTGATCATGCATATGTCCCGCACCACCACAACGGCCTTTATCTGTAAATGCACAGCAGGAATTTCACAGATCCCCCTGCTGGGTCCAGATGTAGTTTTAGGATTCCTCCCAACATAGCCTCCAGGCAGTCACTCTCAGTCCTCGGGATAACTGAAATGTATCTACTGTTTGTGGGTTGGTTTTTTTTTTTTTTTATAAAGGATTGAAAGATGCCGTTAGCATCCCTCCCCCCTTTTCAGGAATAAAAAAAATGAAAATACTACAGATAAATGAAACTTGCATAAAATATGGAGAGTCCAGGAAACTACACAGTCAATCCCACTGGGTCTAAGGAGAGACGCTACCAAAAGAACACTGATTTGGGGCATTGAAGTGCTTTAAGGGATCAGTAGCACCCCTGATGGTACACCGTGGGCTGCTAACTGCAAGGTCAGCAGTTCAAAAACACTATCTACTCCTTGGCAGAAAGATGGGGGCTATGTCATCCTATAAAGAGTTACCGTCTCAGGAACTCACAGGGGCAGTTCTTCCCTGTCCTGTAAGGTCACTGTGAGTCCGGCGTCAACTCAGTGGCAGTGAGTGAGTTTATTTTTTTTTAAGGGATCAAAAGTCTGAACTTTAGCTCTTTTTATGATGCATCACCACAGGATTGGAGCCATAAGGACATGCCTCTTCCATTTGTGTTGGTTACTACAGCTATTTCTGTCTTCCCCGTCTCAAGTTCATGGAATAGAAGAGGAATACTCAAGGACAACAGATAGAGAATGAGAGCAAGATAGTTTATTTTCAAGAGAAGTGAAAGATGTAAAGTAGCCAAACTATACTGAGGAAATAAAAACCTTTTCTTTTATTCTGCTTGTAAATGGGGACTACACAGGGGAAGACAATAGGTTTATATCGCTGATCAGTCCCCTAGGCTTAAGGGGATTCTAGATTGTTGCTCCGGGAAGACACTGAGGAGCCGAGATTCAGAGAAGTTTGCTGACTCTCTTAAGCTGACACAAGTTGTCAGAGAGAAAGCCATCCCTGCAAATTCCTAGTGCATTGTCCTCCACATGGGACTCAGTGGCAACCTGGTTGACATTGGTGGTCGGAAAAGCTTTTAGAAGGAGAGATAAAGCCTGCTCCGGGAAAAGTAAGCAATTTGCCTCTTTAGCGCTTCACGCTTATCATGGCATGTCAGAAAATGCAAATAGGCAGGTGTAATAAAATTATATTTCAGTGCTTTTGAGTGATAAACGGGTTTATGAAGATTTAGTTTGTTTGTAATGATGAGGTAGAATCTAGTTACTCTAGAAGAAGAAAGCAAATAGAAATGTTTATTTACGGTCATGTAAATTATTATACAAAATGTTATTGATTAACCACAAGGTTATGCAATATTTTAAACTCTTCCCTCCACAGTTCAATCCAGGTTAACTTAGTACAACAGAGTAAGGCATGTGCATGTGTGAGTGACTAGTTTTCAATGCGAATGGTCCTAAAATTCACCACGCGCAATATCTCAGTGACTTGTTTAAAAGCGAGTGAGAGCAGTTGAATAGCTCCATCTTTTCTCTGCCTCTCAATTGCTCTCTCTAGATCAAATCACTGTTCTCTTTCATCTGTCTTGCTGGCATAGTCTCAATTTATTTGTTTCACTCATTCCTAGCCCCTATAAGACATATACACTAAGATTTGTAACCCTTGTGGTGTAGTGGTTACATATTGGCTTGAGAATCCCATGGTGGGCAGTTCAAAACCACCAGCAGCTCCAGGAGAGAAATACTGGGTTTTCTCCTCCCGTAAACAGTCATTGTCTCAGAAACCCACCCTGGTTCACTTTGTGTCAGTGTTCGCTCCACGGCAGCGGATCAGTTCATGTAATCGCTTAACATAACTCTAGTCACGCCACCCTGTTGCTTCAAATCTTTAACTGATATATCTGTGCCTTAAATTCCTATTCTTTATTTCAGTTTACAGTCTATTCTGTAACATGCACGAGTAGATGTTCCATACTCCCCTAGCCTCCCTTTTCAGTGTTTATCTCATTTTTGTGAGTTTTGAAGCCTGAAGCCATCCCCTGTACTTCAGTTCACTAAGGTTTAGGCCCCTAAAACGATATTTCTGAAATGCAAAGGAATGTTATCACTCTGCAGCATCAGAGCCTTCGTGAGTGGAGGGCGGTATTACCTGTAAGGGAGCCCCGGTGACCGAGTGGCTGCTGCAGCAGGCTGCAGACCACCAGGTCTGCAGTGGGAGCTGACCTGCTACTCCCAGGGACAGAGGAGATGCGTTTTTTTTCTGTCAGCATGTACAGTTCACAGTCTTGGAGATCCTGGAAGTAGTTTGACTCTGTCCTACAGTGTCACGATGAGTCAGAATTGATTCAACAGTGGCTGCTTTGTTTTTTGGATTAGTTTTAAACAGGATGAAACAGACTATAGGAGAAGCAGGATGTGTGTGTGTGTGTGTGTGTGTGTGTGTGTGTGAGAGAGAGAGAGAGAGAGAGAGAGAGAGAGAGAGAGAGAGAGAGAGAGAGAGAGAGACAGATATCAAGGTATCAAGGTTTGGTTTTAATATGACTGATAGATATTTGAGTGGAGGTATCAGTTGGCAGCTGCATTTACAAATCTGAAATTGTAGGGAAAGTCTTCAGTTTTAATATCTGAAAACTAGATATGATATATGATTAGCAAGATCTTAAGTGTAGACAGCCTGTGGAAGAAGCCTATGGCTTGCAATCCGGATCTCTCTACCATTGAGGGAAGAAAGAGGAGGAGCCAGCCAAACTTGGGAGTGCTTAAGTGGGAATAGAAGTCAAGTAACAAAAGTGTTTCAAAGAGAACACATGATCGCCTGTCCCAAGCACTGCTGACAGGGCAAGCATGCATTGTGAAGTCATTAGTAGGGTACTTTTGGTGCGTCTAGTTCTGGTAGACTGTTGGGGGCCCAGGTGGTGCTTTGGGCTGACTACCAACCACAGTGTCAGGGCTTCAAACGCATCAACTGCTTCATGGAGGCAAGTTGAGGCTTTCTGCACCCTTGAAGATTTACAGCCTTGGAAACCCAACATGGAGTTGGAATCAACTCAGTGACATTGGATTTAGTGTTGGTTTTCTGGGTATAAAAGCCTGGTTAATGAACTGTGAAAAGAATTGTATGAGCCCCAATAAATTGTTAAAATTAAAAAAAAAAAAAGCCTGGTTGTAGTTCATGAGCAACTTAAAAGCAGGGGATATACGTTTCAAAACACCCCATTTATAATTGTCTCTATATTATATGCCCACTTTCATGCTGGTTCATATTACATTTTATGTTGTTTATTATAATATAGGAAACTCTTTTGAGTATCATTGATATAAAAGGGAATGGAAATATGGGACAATAATTGGAGGAACAGAGGTTAAGGGTTTTTCGGTTTTTAATTTTAACAAAGGAGACAAAACAGAGTATGTGCCTACCGAGGAGAATGATCCAGGAGGCAGGCATCAGTTGGTGATGCAGGAAACGGGGAAGGCATTTTGGCAGTGACGTCTTTGTTCAAGTAAAAGGGGATGGAATAAGGACTTGGCCTTGGACAAGAGATTAATCAGTTGATCTGTTGGAATGAGAGGAAAAGCAAAAGATGCCCTTTTGATGTTCATATTGTCCTTTTGCTGTTAATCTGTGTGTCATTTAAGATGCCGTGAAGAGTAGTGGTGCTACAACACAGCTTAAGCACCGGGATGGCTTTGACAAGTTCGTTTATTTTCTCATGGTTTCAGGGCTAGAAGTCAGAACTCAAAATGCCAGATCTAGGGGAAGGCTTTCTTCCTCTGTTGACTCTAAGACAAAGTCCTTGTCTGCCCTCAGCATCTGTGGGCTTGGCATTCCTTGGAGATTTCCATCTGTATGGACATCCCTCTTTCCCTGAATCTAGGCTCTCAGGGCAGGGATCCCGGTGAAAAAGACACACTCTGCTGGCTTTTCTTTCACTGTGGTGAGGAGGGTCCTCTCTCTCTTCTTATCTCCCCGGAGGATTCTCCTGACACTGGACGAGGGGCCTTATCTTGACTAGGGCTGTTGCCTCCCACTGAATCCTGCCTCGGTGACATAACAAACATAACATAATCCTCATCACCATGACCTAGTCCAGCTTCAGCTATACATAGAAGATCACGAAGTGGGGGAGTAATAAAATCACAATACAGGAAATCATGATCCAGCCAAGCTCACCCATCTTTTGAGGATACACAACTTAATCCATGCCATTACTTATCAACATCTAGGCACTGCTATGAAGTGCATGGTATGAATCTAGTCAATTCTGACTCACACTTACCTTATAGGACAGAGCAGAATTGCCACTTTTGGTTTCCAAGGCTGTAAATCTTTACAGGAACCAAAAACTTATCTTTTTTCCATTGGAGCGGCTGGTGAGTTCAAACTTCAGACCTCGAGGGCTACGCACTCTGTGGTCTTGTTTTATTTGTAGGCTCCCGTGAAGTGCCTGGTACACAGCAGGCATGCAATACATGTTGGAATGAATAAATGAAGACACTGCTTCTATGTCTTATTTCCTCACCTGGAATTGGATCATTTCCATCAATTCTTAACAACCAGATTGACTCAATCATGCTTTTCTTGTCTGGTCCTGCAGATAGCTTGACAGACTGGTGGAGTTGATTGATAGAAATAGCTGCATTTTTACCAAAATCGGTGATGGTGCTTAAGATTAAAATCAGTGACCCTTACTCTGTCATTTTGTAGTGGTCCTAGTTATAGTTTTAACTTGAATTTATTAGTTACTTCATTTCAAACCTTCTGAAAGCTATATATTTTTCTCATGATACATTTGCCATTTATATCACAGGAAAATGTTACTTGTACAATGTGTTTGCTGGACAGAGTGGATTCCAAGGACACTCATATATGTGTAAGAGAGAGCTTTATATCAAGAAGTTATTCTGCATAAATAAAATATCCCAGTATAGTCCTGATAAAGTCCTTATGTCCAATACTAGTCTGTAAGTCTGATCTTAGTCCATAAATTCCTCTTCAGACTCACACAGCTGCAAGCAATGATGCAAAATGCAGGAAGATCACAGGCTGGTAGGTGACAAGTCTTGTGGATCAAATGGTGGTAGAAGCATCACAGGGCTCTGGAAGGTCTCTGAGTGGCTTGCCAGCAGGAGGGTAAAGGCAGAGGGAAAGAGAAAAAGAGAGAGCGAGAGAGAGCGAGAGCGAGAGCGAGAGCGAGAGCGAGAGCGAGAGAGAGAGAGAGAGAGAGAGAGAGAGAGAGAGAGCGAGCCCAGGATCCTTCATATGAGAAGACCATGCCCAACAGGAGGCATCATCAGGCTGTGAGCTGATTGACAGACTGGACTCCACCCCTACATTTTCATACCTTCAAGTTGATATGAAAATAATGTAACTAAAAAATACAAATACTAAATTACTGAATATATGTTAAGCTTTTTAATAATGATGATTATATTATCTCTGATCTTTGTACCTTAATGCTTTGTACCTCATTTAACTAGAGACCATGTTTTCTTCATCATTAAATAAAAAATACTTAGCCTTGACCATGGTACAAAATTCCCCCCAAAGAACAAAACACCCACTGCCATTGAGTCATTTCTCTCTCTCAATCTCTCACACACACATGCACACCTGCTCCTCCTGTAGTCTTTTTCATCCCTATTAAAAATAATCAAAAAATTAAACCAACTGCCATTGAGTAATTCTGATTCATAGTGACCCTGCGGGACAGAGAGGCAGGCAGTGTCCCTTAGAATTTCCGAGGCTGTAAACCTCAATGGAAGCAGATGGCCTCATGCTGCTCCTGAAGTGTGAGTTTGAAGTGGTGACCTCTCAGTTAGCTGGTGGCTTTGAACCACTGACCTTTTTGTGAGCAGTCCACCACTTCTCGGATTATTATGGCACCGAGCACGTGCTAATTAAATATCTGTTGACAGTGAATTAGTTTCTATGACAGTTGCTGTTGTATAGGCTAGATCCCCTTCCCTATTTGATGTCCCTATTGCTCCGTTTTAGTGATTTTACTCCTAACTGCTCACACCTGAGAGTCCCAAAACACGAGCAATTGACTAGGGGAGCTCCTTGCCCAGCTGTCTCAAGAACAGGAAGTGCCTGAGGTTTTATGCCCGCCCTTAGCAGTGAGCAGCCAATGAGGCCTGGTCCAGGCTCATGGGAGCCAGCCAATCACGCAGGACACACTTTCCAGATCATCGAGGCCCTTGTGGGTCAGTCTGTGCTCCAGATTTTACCTGAAATTGCAGCCTCGCTTGGATTCTCACGTTTCTGGATGCTGCTTTGCCTATTCCCTCGGAGGTATCTCCTGGGCACGCCTCTTTCCTGATCACCCACACACCCTACTTGTCTTGTGGCCTATCTCTTGGGAATTCCACCTAAAATACCGAATGTATACAGAATAGTTGATGCCAGGCACAGCAGGGACTCAGAATGACTGCATCTCCCCGAGTGTCAAGAGTGGCATGTGCTGCTCTTTCAGATGGGCTTTCCTGAGAGTGTCGGCTTTCTACCGCTGCCGACTAAATCTGTGGTGACTGGACCCAATTTTATATCTAACTTAGTTGCTGCATGAGAAGCAGCTTCATCATTTTAGTAGTTAATTGTTATTGAATTCATTGCAGATATCTTGACTGATTTGTGGAATTGATTGATGGAAGAGGTTATATTTCTGTCAGCCATTTTTGTTGGAAATGTGTTAGTCAGTAAATCTGGTATTGAATTATAGGTCTTTCAAGCTAAAGTCAAAATGTGTTTTCCTCGATTTTCTAGGCTTTTAGATTGTACTTATATCTTGACTGTACAGATAGTTTGCGATTGGCTCACCCCTACCCAGAAATTCTGTTGAAGGAAGTCCCGAGGAACGACTTCCAGACGAATTACCGTGATACACTTCTATGGAGCGGGTCTGCTCTGGGACATATCGAGCCGCTGCTTCAGAATTGACTTAAGAGCAGCTGCTTTGGTTTTCCCTTCTCTCTCCTTTTAATATAGATGGTAAAGAGTCACCTGTACAATCATGTGTTATATTGCGATGGGGTAGGCTAGGGTGTCTAAAGAAACAAAACCAATGACATAGATTGTTTATGGATTTGAAATCAGAAAAAAAAAACCCTTGATATCAAGAAACAATTTCACATCAAGAATGCATCCCAGCTGAGGCAGGCGGATGAAACAGAACAAGTACCTTTAGCGGAAGCAGGGGGATCACAGGTGGGCGCAGAGTCCTGTGGATCCAGGGTTGGTGGGAAATGGCAGGGTGTTGAAACATGCAGGGTCTGCAGTCCACATGGGGCTGACGCTAGAGGCAGACACAATCTTGACAAGCAGGGAAGGCGGCGGGCTTGAGAAAGAAGTTCTTGCTGTTCGCTTATAAAAAGCCACGCCCCCAAGGAGGCGTCACTAGGCGACTACATGATTGACAGGTTTGACTCCACCCCTGCCTCCACAAAAGTACCAAGTTAGTATAAGATCTAACCATTACACATGGACTACAGTTTTCCTTTGTAGTCTTTATGAACATAAATATCCATTTACATATACTAAATAAAATATTTTATACTGATTTGGGAAAATCACCAGTAAGAAAATAAATCCTTTTATCTGTAAAATGGGATTGGGAATAGGTGTTTTAGAATTGAAAAACACTGTAGAACTCTCTGGTGGCAAACATCTTTATTTTATAAATGAGAACATTTGAGACCCAAGCAGGTTAAGTAATTTGCTCACCAGCATCCCACGTTCTTAGTGGCAGAGTTGGACTAAAATCCAACTCCCAGGACACTGCTCTCCACTGCTGTACAAAATACACATTTCTTATTCACACAATTGATATGAGGATTAGGGACCACATCTGTGAAAAACAGACTTAGCCTTGGGAAAGAAGGATGCTGGATAGCTTTATGAAAGCTTTATGGAAACTAATCTCATTTTAGCCTTTTCTGTACAATTGTTAGTTTTGTTCAGTTTTATGTTACTTGCCTTAGGATCCTTCTTGGCTGAGGACTAGATAATATACAATGCTTGATTTAAAATCCATATTAAGGGTCCAGATTGTGCTGGAATATGAATGATGTTCAGCTGGGTTTGAGCCAGGAGCACTTGCAGAGTGCCCACCAGAATGAGGATTGTTGATGTCCAGGCAAGAATTTTCTATCCCTGGTTTGCAGATTGGGAACAAGACAGGTTTTTGCCAAAGAAAAGAAGGGGGCATAAATTATATTTCTGCCCTGCTCAGTAATACTTTCAAAGTTTGTTATAATATGTCTTTAACAAACCATGAATTTTCTCTCCTGCTGGGCCACCGTATCCTGACTATTTTCAGCATCGTTAGGGACCCATTATATTAATCCACCATACCTTCAAATCTCTAACAGGCGCACATAAGTGATCACTTTGAATATTTATTTTGAAGCAAGGTATAGAATTGTTCTCTTTGTCGTCTTGCAAAGGGAGGAAATTGTAACTTGCTCACCTTGGTTACTTCAATTGTTGTAGTTTGATTCTTTCAATTACAAAGTGCCTTGATATAATGGACAAAGGATATTGTTTAATTTTTGTAGTCCTTGAAGTAATTTGTGTAGGTTCATATTTGCACGATAGATACAACTTGAGACCAAAAGGCTAAAGTGCTGCGTCTGCATATGTTTTAGGTGCGGTTGTATGCAAGACCCGACGCCATCAGAAGAGGATCCGGGCACTACGCCCTCCATATAACAAAGAGACTAATTGAGTTTTATGAAGACTACTTTAAAGTGCCCTATTCTTTGCCAAAACTCGGTAAGAATTTTCTTGTTTATTTTTTCAGAAGGGCTCCTTGAAGGTGGAGTTTATTGGTTAAGATGCTTAGGACGCATGAACAGTCTAAGGGTTATATTTTTAGAGGCTATGATTTCACAAGAGGTAAAATAAAGTTTGGTGCTTCTGGATTCTTGCCACAAAGTATGTGTATAATTATTTAAGAACTGATGTAGGTTTAGCATTTTAAAAGATAGCCAAAATAATTCTACTTTGTTAAAAACATGCGTAAAAGGTTCTTGGCAGTGTCACACTTCATGTTCTTAACTACCGTGTGCAGTAGGCACTGCTACACGATTATTTTTTATATTAAGGAAATTGAGACCATGAAGTTTCCTATTCCTGCAGACAGCCATTAAATGAAGGAGCTGGGATGTCAAACACATTCTCTGTGATTCCCCAAAGTCTTCACTGTGACACTATGAGGAGGTGCCCATTGATTAGTGCTTGTTTCCTAACTCTCACATGCCGGGCTACAATGTGTAAGCTGCCCCTCGGTTTTTTTCATTCAGCCACATGTTGGATGCCGAGTTATAGTAAGTTAAATAAAGAGAAGAGAGAAAGGAATTGCACTGGTCATGGGATTGTGTTCTCGAGTGTTCTTATGTTTCTTCCATGCACGAAAGTAGTATACTCAACACTGTTGGTTGAATGAATAAATTAATTACTTTTATTACATTAACTTCAATGAGGCTGCTTTGGCAACGTCATTCTATGACTTTCCAGAAAGGTAGAATGCATACCCATTTTGAATGCTGAAGGTATTTTTTCTTCTGAGAAAATCTGTTTTGAAATCTCACATCACAACACTCCTTTGTTCCCCCCTCCCCACCGCTACACGTTTTTCCTTCCCAAGGGGATTTTTGATCAGGATCCACATCAAAAGTATTGCTCATTGGCAAGAACAAATTGCTTTCATGATCACAGTGCTAGCGTTTCAACCACAGGTTCTTGTCCCCAGAGAATAGGCCTGTTTCATTAAAGTACCTGCCTGCTGTGTAGCTTTACTGGTCATACAATGAGCTGTTTAGAAAATAGACAGAATAGTTGACACTCTTACCACTAGGTGTAGCATGTGATGGAAAAGAATGAGATTGTACATATTTGAATTCATTTTAAAACATAAATAACTTCAAATCCATAGGCAACGTGATTTTTTGTTTTCTGTTTTGTTTGCGTTTTTGTTTTATCCTCTCTCTCAAGTCCTCAGTTAGCCCCGGTTACACTGACATCTCCCTGGTGGGAACCCAAGGCAGGGAGGTGTACCTGACCTTATTTGCGCGGGAGGTGACACCATGCTCTGTACTCGGTCAAACAAACTGGAGCTTCCCAGCTTGACCCTAATGTCCCATTCACGAGTGCTTGTTGCAAGTTCAGCAGAGAATAAAATGTGGATCATTCTTTGTCTCTTTCAGGCCGGTAATTAGCAGAGGAACTCAATTTAAAACTTCAGGGGTCCCATGTAACTGTCAGCTTGCAGCAGGGAGCATTTCTGCTCCTCTACTTCACTCCCAGCCGAACCATGTACGCTTTCTCTGTAGAAATGGACGCTGTTCACTGTGATGGTGACTCGCTAACATACTTTAGGGTGTATGGCATGGAATGATTTGACTTTACCCCGGCACAGTCAGTGTTATCTTGGGAAGATATCACAGCCCATGTGCTTTGTAAAATTTCTCTCAGTTTCTATGCATTCTATAGATATTTTCATATGTCTGTTAATGACATTATAAGTACATTTTCTATATAAAATCCTACATAAAGTTTGGTAAAAGCAGAAGTAGTTTGACAAGGTCTTAGCTTTTGTTATACATTGTGAATTGTATTTTCAAAAAAGGAATATTTTGGAATCAACTCGGTTTTTATGAATGACCCAGGCAGACTCGTTTTGGGTATTCGCTGTGGCTGTCTTACTATAGAGTCTATTTCACCCATCCTCTCTTCCCTTACCTATCTTCCCTTCCTGCCCTCTCTTCGACCTTCCCTCCTCCTCTCATTTCCTCTGCAGGTGTTCGTTGGGTCACTCACCTGTTGTAGACACTTAACTTTCTGATAGCCATAGAGTTGTGGATAAAAAATGCAAAACTTCATTCTATACTAATATTTAAAACCTATTAATTTGAGGCAAGTTAAATCATTAAGTAAAATATATAGCCTATCAGCTACAGATTAAAAGACAAAACAAAAACAACTCAATGCCATAAGATTGATGCAGACTCACAGCGACCTTGTAGGATAGGGTAGAATGCCCCTGTGGGTTTCCCAGACTGGAGCTCCTTACAGGAATGGAAAATCTCATCTTTTTCCCATGGAGTGGCTGGTGATTTTGAACTGCTGACCTTGGGGTTAGCAAAGGCAGAAAGGATGAATAGAAAGTGTGTGTGTGTGGCACTGTAGATGAAGCTCATATTTTTACTTGTTTTACTTTTTTCTTTTTGTAAATTGATTTTGTTGTGAATTGGGTGACGGTTTACAGAGCAGATCATCAGTTTTTTTCAACAATTAAACACATTTTGTTTCATCTCATGTACCATCACATATGTACTTCCTTTCTGTTACCCGTTCCCATCCATGCTTCTTTTCGAATGCTCTGAAATTTGTCCTTGGGGAAATGCTGCCCTTTGGGTCTTAATTGGTTGATTATACTCAGGTGTGCCTACCACACTAGCGCTGTTATCCCTCTTTGAGACCTGTCTGATGTGTGACTGAAACGTGAACTACAAGGGTGAGTCCAGTTACAGACCTGAGGAGTGACTAAGGATCATAGACTTCAGGGTGCCACCAGTCTCTCTCCAGCCTGTGAGCCCGGTCTCTTTTGTGATTCTGGAATCTGTACTGTATTCTCCTCTGCTCTACCCGAGCCTTCTGTGTAAGCCTTTCCATAGCAGGTGGAAGTGGTAGCCAGGCGCCACCTAGTGCTTTGTGTTTCATGGATGTGAAGGCTGATGTGTGCATGCCCCATAAAACTATTAGACTAATTGTTTCCATGAGAGTTTCTATTTTTATCAGTCTTCTCTCCTCCCAGTGGGGGAGCAAAGGAGACCAGTAATTGTACCCTAGATGGCCACATGAGTTTTTCAGGCCTCAATCTCTACTCACCAAAGTAGGCCTTAGAACATCGCCTTCATGAATTACCTATGTCACCCTAACCATTGCTAATAAGTGTTTGGTTATGTCTAATAAGATGTTGAGGTTTTTAAATGGGAAATCACAGAAGACACCATTGGGAAAATGGTTTTTGAGCAAAGGACTTAGGGTAGTAGAAAAATTAGCCCAATACATGGAAGAAATGATGGACACAAAGAGATGAACAGAAAATTCAAAGGACAGCTTGAGAAGACAAAATAAATTATTATGATTAAATGTGCAAAGACTTAGAGTTAGAACACCAAAAAGAAAGAACATAGTTGGCATATCTTTAACTGAAATAACTCATTATTAAAAAAGTCAAGCCTTCAGTTTCAATCTTGAAAGATTCTATCTGCAAAATATTGAATGATGGAGAAAGCATTGAAAGAAGGAATACACAGTCATTGAACCACACTAATCAACATTTGTCCATTTCAAGATGTAGCATGTGACTAAGAACTAATGACACTGAAGGAATAGATCCAAGCTGTCCTGAAAGTATTAGCCAAAAACAAGGTTTCAGGAATCGATAGAATATCAATTGAAATGTTTCAACAAAGTGATGAACCACTGGGAGCACTCCTCTAGAAATTTGGAAGATGGCTGCTTTGTCAACTGACTGGAAGAAATCCATATTTATAATCATTCCAAATAAATGTGACTCAACAGAATAAGAAAATTATCCTTGATATCAGATGCAAGCAATATTTTGCTGAAGTAGTAAACAACAGCTGCAGTAGTTCATTGATTTGGAGCTGCCAGAGGTTCAGGCCAGATTCAATAGAGGATATTGAACAAAAGATATCATTGCTGAAATCAGATGGATTTGGCTTAACACAGAGAAGACCAGCTGTTGTGCAGCGTGTTTCATTCACTATGTGAAGGGATTCCACTGTATGAATCACTGCAAACTATGGATTACCTTGAGAACAACAGGAACTACCTATTATGCTCATGTGAAACCTGTATTTATGGATCCAGAGGACATTGTGTGCACAGAGCAAGGGACTACTACTTGGTTTAAAATTCAGTAAAAGCGTGTGTCAGAATTGAATCCTCTTGTCCTACTTACTCAATTTGTTTGCACAGCAAATCATCAGAGAAACGGGATTATGTGAAGAACTCAGCATCAGGATTGGGAGGCAGGCTTATTAACAACCTTCAATATGCAGATGACACACCTTGCTGGCTGAAAGACAGGAGGACTTAAAGCTCTAGTTGTTAAAAATCAAGGATTTCAGCCTCAGTATGGATTACAACTCAATGTAAAGAAAACCAAGATTCTCAAAACTGGACTAATAGGTAACATCAGGAAAAACAGAAAGATTGTAGTTGGCAAGCATTTCGTCTTGCTGGGATTCATCATCAACACTCATGGAAACAGCACTCAAAAAATGAAGCAACACATTGAATTATGTAAATCTGTTGCATAAAATTTCTTTCAAGTATTGGAAAGTAAGAAGGTCACTTTGAGGACTGAGGTACAGCGGACAGAAACCATGGTATTTCAGTGACTTTTTGTGCGTGTGAAAGTTGGATATTGGATAAGGAAGCAGAAGAAGATTCTCTGCATTTGAGCTATGGTGTTGGCAAAGAAGAATGAAAGTCCCACGGACTGCCAAAAGAGCAAACTGGTCTATCTTGGTGAAGGACGGCCAGACGCTCTTTAGAGGAAAGATGGTAAGACCTTGTCTCACATACTTGGAACTTATTATCAGCAGAGACCGGTCCCTGGAGAAGTCCATCATGCTTGGTAAAGTGGAGCAGCAATGTAAAGAAGGAAGGCCCTCAATGAGAGAGAGGGATTGGCAGTGACTGCAACAGTGAGTTCAAAGTGAAGGACAGGCGTGACGCTGGGATGGAGACGAGTGCTTTGTTCCGATGTGCATAGGGTTACTGTGCAGCACCGACTTGATGACAACATTCAAGCGGGTATCCAAAAATAACCCAGGTTTTTTTTTTTCTAAGCTATGCATTTAAATTTTTTTTACAAAACAACCTTTTAACCTTCAAAGTATTATCCATTATACTTAATACATTAGTCAAATCTGTGATTCCATTCTTGGAAACATTTTCAAACTCATCTGTTTGGATGGCTGAGAGCACCTCCCTCGTTATTTTATTCTACTGGACAACAAAGTGAATCACGGCCCATTCCTATGTCATCCTCGCCATCATTTATTATTTTTGAGCCCGTTGTTACAGACACTATGTCAGTCCATGATGTTGGGGGGTCTTCCTCCTTTTCTTTGACCCTCTATTAAACATAATTTCCTTTGGCATGGGTTAATCTCTCCTGGTAGCATGTCCAAAGTACATGAGATGAAGTCTTGCCCCACACACTTCTGAGCAGCATTCTAGCTGTATTCTATTTTTTAAAAATTGGTAGCTCTTATAGATATTATAAAAATTTATATTTCAATTAGATCAAGCATATTTGTACAGTTGCTGCCACCATCATTTTCAAAACATGTTCTCCGTGAACTTGTTGATATCAGATCCCCTTTATCCCCTCCTTAGCCCTCCCTACCCCCCAGGAAACCTTATTATATATTATTATTATTAAATTGCCATATCTTACACCATCAAATGTTTCTGCTTACTACAGTTTTGTTATTTGATCCCCTCAAATGGGACACAGTCATCATTGCTGTCCATCTCTTAGAAGAGAGCTTTGTTTGTTCTTCTGGCAGCTCATGGTACTTTCCATATTGTTTGCCAGCACCATTGTTCAATTGCATCGATTCTTCTGTGGCTTTATTCACTATCCAACTTTCATGTGTATTTGAGGTGACCCATGGCTTGGATAAGACATGCTATATAGTATTGGTTCTTAATCATGGGTAAATTTGTTGCCCCATCCAAAAACCAAAACATTTGGAGGTATTGGGGACATTTGCAATGGTCCCAAATGCGGAGAGATGATATTGACATTTAGAAGCCAGAGGTGCTGCTAAACATTTTACATCGTGAGGCCAACTGTTCATCTGAAAATGTCAGCAGTGGTTCACATAAAAGAACTTTGTTGTAGGTGGAAAGGGCAGAGGCATGAAAAGCAGTTAAAATTCAGGCCCAAAATGATGGCCACTTAGTGTAGGCTGTTAACAGTGGCATAGACAGGAGTAGAACAATTCTGGTTGGTAGCAGAACCATTTGGAATTTGTTGACGAAGATGTATGAGGTGTGAAAGAGAGAGAAATCAAGGCACCAACTCTAAGGTTTTGAGGAAAGAACCATAAATATATCAATAAGCTCACTGACCCTGAGTCAATTCCAATTCAGTGACTCTGTAGGATAGAGTGTAACTGTCCCTTTGGGTGTCTGAGGCTGTAAACCTTTGTGGGAGCAGAAAACGTCATCCTTTCTCTTCGGTGTGGGTGATGGATTAGAACTGCTGATTTTGTGGTTAGCTCCACAAGCAAGTCACTTTGGCACCAGGGCTGAAGAATGAGAAGGGTGGAATTTCCATTTGCTGAGACAAAAGATCGTCTGTCCAAGAAGGAGATCACTTAGAGACTGACATATCTATTAAACATTTAGGTAGACATTTTATATCTGCTAGAAATTTAAACAGATGTTGGATTTGAAACTGGAGTTGACTGAGTGGTTTGGCTTGAGATATACATTTGTCAATATCTAATGAAATGTGAAGCTTCGTGCACTCACCCTGGTGGTGAAAGAAGGTAGAAAAGAGAATGGGACAAGGCAGCACTGACAGAGATCAGTCATCTGAGGCTATCATCTACATGCCCTTGAGTGGATTCCAGCAACTGCAAAGCTGCTAATAGAGGTGCTGAGGAAACCAGGAATAGACAATGTCTAGAGAGTATCTCAAATAGGAGCAGACAATTCTGACACGTCATGTTACAGGCGGACTGACTGAGAATTAACTTTAGCAACGTTAAGGTAATTACTGACTGTGTTACAGATAAAGAAGCAAAACTAGGGACACTTATAAAGAGATAAATTGATATCAAGACAATGCCTCATACAATTGTAGACATGGGTAAGTTCAGTCTAGCTCAAGTGCATGGATCAGATGTTAAGCTGGGGGCTTCTCCTGACTTGCCTAACTATAGTGACTGATTACACAGAAAGAAAGAAGACAGAAAGGTCAATGACTACAGAGGAGGATGAGTCTGAGGTCCGAGGTCAGGCTTGTGGCTGCAGAGTTCATAAAATCCATGCACAGAAGGCCAAATGGCAAACTATTGGTGACGTCGAGGGTCATTAATGTCGATAGTGGGTCTTTGGTTGAAGTCCAAAGAACCCTAGGGGTTGATGAGCCAGATGTAGGATCCCCACCATCAAAAAGCGAGGCAGTTTCCCACAGCCTCAACTGACCAGTACATGAGTAGTAGGACACATTCCCCAAAGAAACCTCCTTCCCATTGCATGAGGGCTGTGACCTAAGTCAGGAGGTTGCATCCCGCCTTTATGTTCTCACCTGTGCTTGTCTACTCACAAGCAGACCCCAAGATGGGAATTGTTGTGCTGTGTTAGATCACATCGTGGAGGATTACTGGGAACGTATTGAGAATCCTGACCCAGCCAAGATGAGGCGCGACTTACCTGTCACAGTGACTTTGACAAGTTGCAGGGGATGTTGGCAACAAATACCTGATAGATGTGTTGAAGAGACAATGGATGTGGGGCATGGCTATAGACAATGGGTTTCTAGGAATTCCCAGTGATTTTCTAAGAGGAGGAGGGGAAGAAAGGCTTATGTTCTGATAACACTTATCTCTGGTGGACAAAGGCTGCTTCTGCAGAGCTGAGAGCTGCCTTAACTTGCTTTCCCCAACCAAATCCCAGAGGAATAAGGAGCTTGCTACTTTCCATTAGAAAGTCAAATTTTAGACCAATTGAGCCAATAATAAACTACTAGTTGACCTGATTTTACTTAAGCTATGGAGGCGAAATGTGCATGTAAGGGTATTATATGACCAATGACCTTAAAATAAAATTTTCTATTAATAAATATTAAAATTTTAAAAATCTTAAAAGTAATTTTTATTTCTCGATTATAAACTCTGCAATGCCTTCTCTCCTCTCTTTTCCTTCTTTCCCAAGTTCTTTTTCAATTGTAGTACTGAGCAGTCTGTTTTTCTATTGTGGTCTCATCTGTTAACATACCCCCAAGGGTTTGAATTTTCTCCTCATGCGGTTTATCCAGGAGAGACCCCAGAGGAGAATTATGTAATTGGTGTTCACCATGTGAGGATTTGGTTTTAAATCTCTAAATTTGATAATTAACCTATCTGTAGGTAATCTATTTATATGAGATTGGCAGATCTTTTCTATTTCTAGCTGTTCAATTATAATTAAAAGTGTATCATCTACTTGATACAATACAGCAAGCTATCTTATTTATATTTTACCTTCATGAGAACCCTCAGAGGCATGGAGTGCTTCTTAAAAGGATGTGTTGTAGAAATTTGAAGAATGAAATTGTCCTCTTTCCTCCTATCCCAAAGACATACTAAAAATAACAACAACAAATACTTATATCACTTTTACTATATATGAGTCACTCCTTAGGACATGGAACATTTTGACCCATTTAGTGTTTTACTATGGCCTTAGGAGATAGTCCCTCTTATATTCTCATTTTCCAGATGAAGAAAACTAGGCATTTGGTGATGAAGTAAAGTACTCAGATTACACACTTGGATCTGGAATTTCAAACTCCATGATCTGTTCTCAGGAATAATACAAGACTTTTTCCTTTGTTGTTATTGTTGTTTTAGTTCCTTAAAGGCAATACATGTTCTTTATAGAAAAACTGGAAACTTAACTAGCTAAAAGTGCACATATGATAGCTCCTAATTTTATCTCCGAAGATATATTTGAGTATTTCAAGTGTGATTTCTTCATGGACATTTCATAATTAATTCAGTGATAGATAAAGTGAGTCAGAATTTTATTGGAATATTTTGTTATTCACCCTGTTTAAATTTCAATTAATTATAGACTGATAGTTTTCAGTTTCCTTTTGGTGCTGCTCAAAATCTGTATATCAAGAAGTTCTCTAAAGCGTATGCTCGATTACTTCTTTTCAACACTTTATGCTTTTATGAAGATCCATTACCCACCTGGCACAGAGGTGCCATCTTAGAGGAAGAACTGGTATTTTGTAACAAGAATATCTGCCTTCAGGGAGATTGTGGTTTTGATGAGGAAGCAATGAGATATTTATAGGAATGTGTGAATTAGAGACTTACACAATATGGGATGTAATTAAGTACCAACGTGTACGGTACAAATGTACGGTACAATTACCTGCTAGCCAGGCTATGAACAGTGACTCATTGTACTATATATCCAGAACATGAAATACCTATTAAAAGCAGCCTTCATTTTACTTAAGTCCAGAAAAAGAGAGGGGAATTGAATGAGAAGAAGAGATAGAAGTAGATGGGAGATCAGTTTTCATGTTGTGTACTAGGGAAAGCTCATAGATTTCACTTTATACATTTGGTTTTATATAGTATGTTGATCGATTTACTTTCCTATAATAGACAAATTATGAGATATAGTACCTTTTGAATTTTTGTAAATGAGAGAGGTTAGCTTGTGTAGTTTCTCAAGTTGTCACAGATGTATCTATGTCTTCATGCTGACAGCACTGATGACAACGACAGTCCTTCTCCTTGAAGGTGGGCACGCTTACTGTCTCTCATCCGGTAGCGTGGTTACAGTTCCATACTTACTCTGTGATTGGGTCTTCTCCCTGTATCAGTGGCTGTATTGTTGTTTTTAATTGGAGGTAATAGATTTATAATACTTGATTATGCATATTATAGTGATTATTTGTGATCCTTTCAGTGTGTTTTTTCTTCCTCCGTATATATTTTTTCTGCTTTTGCTTAGCTATTGGAATGTACAAATACTGAATACCATTTACCATATATACTTGTGTATAAGCCGAGTTTTTCAGCACATTAAAAAAAATAATTTTATTGGGGCTCATATAACTCTTATCACAATCCATACATACATCAATTGTGCAAAGCACACTTATACATTCGTTGTCCTCATCATTCTCAAAATTCGCTTTCCATTTGGGTTCCTGGAATCAGCAACTCATTTTCCTTTTTTCCCTCCCAATCCCTCCCTGCCCCCCTCTCCCTCATGAACCCTTAATAATTTATAAATTATTATTTTATCCTATCTTACACTGCCCAGTGTCTCCCTTCACCCACTCTTCTGTTGCCCATCCCCCAGGGAGGAAGTTATATGTAGATCCTTGTGATCGGTTCCCCGTTTTTAACCCCCATCCCTCCTGGTATGGCCACTCTCACCAATGGTCCTGAGGGGTTCATCTGTCCTGGATTCCCTGTGTTTCCAGATTCCATCTGTACCACTGTGCATCCTCTGGTCTAACCAGGTCTGCAAGGTAGAATTTGGCTCATGATAGTTGGGAAGAGGGAGCATTTAAGAACTAGAGGAAAGTTTCATTATTGCTACAGTGAACACTGAGTGACTCATCTCCTCCCCACTACCCCTCTGCAAGGGATGTCCAGTTGTCTACAGATGGGCATTGGGTCCCCGTCACACGCTCCTCTCCTTCACAATGATATGATTTTTTCCCCACCTGTCTTTGTTGCTTGAAACCTGGTCCCCTCGGCCCTTCATGATCACACATGTTGGTGTGCTGCTTCCATGTGGGCTTTGTTGCTTCTGGGCTAGATGGCCGCTAGTTTACTTTCAAGTCTTTAAGACCCCAGACACTATATCTCTCGATAGCCGGACACCATCAGCCTTCTTCACCACACTTGCTTATGCACACATTCATCTTCAGTGTTTATGTGGGGAAGGTGATCACACAATGATGGTTTTTGTTCTTTGGTGTCTGCTACCTGATCCCTTCAATACCTCGTGTTCACATAGGCTTGTGTGCTTCTTCTCTGTGGGCTTTGTGGCTTCCGAGCTAGATGACCGCTTATTTGTCTTCTAGCCTTTAAGACCCCAGATGCTATATCTTTTGATAGCCGGGCACCATCAGCTTTTCCCACCACATTTGCTTATGCATACGTCTATCTTTAGCGATCATGCTGGGAAGGTGGGAATCATGAAATGACCATTTAGCTGAGCAAGGTGCTCTTGTATTAAGGGAATGCACGTAAGGAGGCCAAATGTCCACCTGCTACCTTACTACTAAACCTATAAATATATGCACATAGGTCTATTTCCCCCATAATCATAAATATATTTACATATGTACATGTCTGTATTTAGGCTTCTGGGTATGCCCTTTTCCTCCTACTCCTTCCCTCTATTTCCTTACGCCTTCCTCCTGTCCCACTACCATGTTCAGCCTTCTTTCTGGTTTCAGTAATTCCTCTCAGTACCTTGCCCTTGGTCACTCCCTACCAGTCCTCCCATCCCCTCCCTGGCACTGGTTTTGAACCACTCCTTGTTCCCTTGTCCCTGAGTTGGCCAATACCTCCTCCTTTCCCCCACCTCCCACACTCTCATTTCCCTCCGGGACCTTTGGTCCCGTTATTTTCTTCTTACATTGTTTGTCCCGCCTATCTTATCTAGGTGGACCTGCAGATATAATAATATGTCAGCACATTTTTAATGCAGTTTTTATGATAAAATTATGTGCCTCAGCTGATATTCGGGTTGGCTTATATTTGAGTATATGGGGGGGGGTGTGTTTTCTTAAGTTGATCAAGTAACACTTTTTTTGTCGGGGGGAATAAAATTTCTGGGAGGTCTGTATAGCCTAGTCTAATTCTGACTTCATCCTCAAAACACTTTATTTCAACTAGAGCTCTTCAAACTTACAATAGAGCTATTTAATCTAGTGGGTTATTGGTGGAAACTAACATAAGCTGTCTCGGTGGGCTCTCAGGGAAACAGGTGAGGCAGTCCATCTCGTTTCAGTTTTCTAAGTACCACCGGGAAATACTTTTGTGCAAATGACTATCCTTGCTCCCCATTTGGAATCAAGTAAATGTAGACGCCTCCTGCCTCATGGAGCTAATTTATTTCGTCAAAGTCCTTCATAGGGTGATTTTTCTAAGGAAAAAGAAAGGCAGTTCCCATTAATTTCAGTGGCAAATATTTTTATGCGTTTCCTACCCCCACTGCCTTATGCTAAAACAATACCAAATCCAAGTCACTTCAGGATTTATCAGCCATTTTACAACAATCCAGCAAGGCAATTTTCCCTTCATTAATTATAATATGATCATTTAGCAGTCCTTGTTAAGATATTTTGCATTTACCGCATAGTGTACATTTCCAAGACTACACTAAAAATGCAAAGCCAAAAAATAGCACTGTGACAATGAGAGAAATCAATGAAAACAATGCATTTTAGTGGGGACGCTGCATGAGATTATTACGGCTATAAACCAGCAAACCATGAGTTCATTGAGAGGAGCATGTAATGCAACACAACAGAATTGAATTAACTAATTCAACTAGTATTTATTGAGTAGTGACCAGATAACGTTGTCCTCAGCGATGATAATAAATGGTCTCTTCCATTAGGAACCTAAAACCTAGTTGATTTTTATGACTGTGCAGCTTGCCAGCATTGTTTGATGTTCAGTTTGCTTACCACCCTCCCCTATGCGTTCGTTTTTAAGAGTGTCTGGCCTTTACAACGTTGGGTTTGTGCCCAAGCATATTTTCATTAATTTAGTATTAGTCTTGAGAAAGAGTGCTTCTCCTCCTGAAACTACATGCAATTTCAGAAAGTGCTTAACTTGCTCGGGTGTGTTTGTAAGGAGCCCCCCAAGGCGTTGTTTACAGACTCCAGCAACAGTATCCGGTCCTGACAGCTCTGCAGTGAAGTGAGAGAACGGACTGGCTCCACTATGTTGACTTGAATCATTGCTAAAGTCTCATGCTCTGTATTCTTCCCCCCCCCCCCACCCTATTCCCATGGCTTTAATGATGCCACGCCAGTGATGGGACCTTCTCTCAGGATCACCCGAGCCCAGCCTCGCTCGCCTGCTCCCAGACATCTCTCGGAGTTCTGTCCCTGCCCTAAATCCTTGATTTTCCCCTTTTATTGGGTCCTTTTCTGTTGGCACTAAAAATGGGGAACTGTTTCTCTTCACTTAAACACACAGACCCACACACTTCCACTCCCACTCATTCCAGCCACTGGACAATTTCTCTCCTTACTTTTATAGCCAAACTGCTTTAAGAGGTTAGCTGTCTGTACTGACTCCAATTTTTCTCTCTCCTTTGTCTTTTGAATGCACTTAACACCAGGCTTTTGCCCCCTACACGCCACTAAAACTGTGCTTGTCAAGTGCAAGAATGCCTCTCCATTGTGAACTTCAGTGGTCAATTCCCAGTTTTCATCTTGAACTGCCAGCAGATTCTGACACAGTTGTTCTCTCAACTCCTTAAGATACTTTTTTTTCACTTGTCTTTTCAGACAACACATTTCTCTTCCCTGCCCGCCATCCCTCCTGCTGCTCATTGGGAATTCTCTTCCTATGTATTTACTTTCCTTTCCGTCTCTCTTCACATTTTCTCTCGAAGTGTCCGGGTCTCAAGTTGCGTAGCTCTTTTCTTAACTACCAACTTTAGCCACGTATTGACTTCACCTAGCTTCTTTAATTACTATCTGCTGATAGCTAACAACTCCCAAATTTGATCTTTCCAATTGAGTTCGCTCTCAATTTCAGATGTCTACTTTGTACTATTTGGCATCTGTTTGAGTGTCTAAAGCGTATATGAAAATTACCATGTTCAAATTTGAGGTACACATTGTAAATCACTTTCTTTTTCCTTCTGAAGTTTTGCCTATCTCAGAACAGGGCAGATCCATTCCTCCAAAAGTTGTTTGGTGTTCTTGCTGGCTGCTGTCTGGTGATTCATTCTCACGGTGGTCCTGTGTGTGTGTAGACTAGAATACGACTCCATTTGCTTTTCGTTGTTGTGAACTTTAGGAAGTAGATCGCTAGCCCTGTCTTCGCTGGTATCTCTGAGGGGAAATGAATCGTTAGCTTCTCAGCTAGGAGCCAAGCACTGAAGTGTGCTAGCTAGAGAACCCCTACATTGTTTAGAAAACACACAAACAAAGTAGCAACCTTAGATTTAAACTCTTTGTCTCTCATGTCACACACCCAAGTCATAATGCATCTTTTTGGTTCTATATTATAAATATCTTGGAAATCTGATCACTTCTAGCCATTTACCATTGTAACAGCTCATACTGTTATCTGACTCGCCGTGCTTTGTCTTTGTGCACCTTTTAACTGAAATGGATTCTGATGTTAAGTGGTATGTGAATGTGATATGTCCTGAATTTTAAGATTCTGTTGGACAGATGTTAGATTTAGCTGCTGCTGCTGCTCTCCTGTTCACACCTTGCCTTGGCACCTAGTGCCCATTCAGGGATTCTTTGGTGTTTCAAGACCCTGGATGGTGTGGCTGCCGCTCCATCCTCGTCTCCGATTCCTCTCCTCCTTGTGCACACCTGTTCTGGTTACACTGCCAGCCTACTGTTTCTTACAAGCACTACGCAGGCTCCTTACTTGGGTGTTTTCACTTGCCCTTCTTTCAGCCTAAAGCCCCCCTTCCTTCAGATGTATGCGTACTTAAAATAATCTGTTTTTCAGAGTTGTGTTTTCTGACTTCCACTTTTTATATTATAGCCTTGCGGTCACTCCTTATCTTCCTTCTTTGTTTTACTCCTCTCCCTTTCCCTCATTTCATGCAGCATTAAGGTTATCATTTCCCTTATTAAATCTTGGTCTCTAGCCCTTGTCCCACAGCAGGCACTTGGACGGCGGGGAGAAGAGTGTCTTAGTCGGAGGGAAGATCCATTGCCAAGGCTTTGAGGTGTGCAATGTTTTAGTCTGATTAACAGCAACAAGGCCAGTGAGGTTGGACTAAAGTCAGTGGGGAAAGGGGTAGCAAGAGATGAGATCAGAAGGGGCCAATTATATATGACTTTAGGGGTTTTCACTCTGTGTTTTTTTAAGAGTTTGGTTTTGGGTGTTAGGAATGTGACCTCAAGATAGGCGATACAAGAAGAGATGGTTTTATTTTCTTGTTTGCAGCTCGATTTCCACTGCCGAGTGCCGTGCCTGACCCAAGGGAGGTACTTAACAAATCTTTCAGTGTTTTCCCATCTTCCATTTTAACCCTTTGTATTATGTGGAAGATAAGAAGCAAACCTTTTCTTTTACTGTTGTTGAAAGTATATACCAATTCCCCATGTTGACCTCAATGCTAGTGAGTACATACCCCAGGTCTGCAACCTTCCTCATTCTCCTTTGCCGAGTCATTCCCCTTCAGGAACTTGAACGTTTTGCCCCTGAGGTTTCTAGTTAATATTTCATGTTGCTTTGGTCAGCTTGATCTCATGCAGTTTCAAGGGCTCCAGGTAGTGTGAAGCCTATGAGCATTTGAAACGCTGGTACACACTTTTCTCCCGTTTGGTCCAGTTATTCCACAGAAGCTTTGGTCAAGATGTTCAGTAATGGTAGCTGGCTACCATCTAGTTCTCGTGGTTCATCTTGTTTGAGAAAATGATGACGGTTTTCCTCATAATTGCCAAAGCTGTGCCTTTTCGGTAAATAAGATGTCAACGAGACTAAAGATGTGGTATCTCTATTTGCAACAGCCCTGCCATTAGGGCCCCCAAGTAGAGTTTGCTGTGAAGACTGGGGGCAAGTGCATTGAGCTTTGTTTACCATCAGAGCAGTGTGAGGGTGGAGCTGTTAAGAAGGGTGGTTTTGCATGAAATGCTTTTTTCTTCTGAAAATGCAGAATCTCGCTTTTCTTGGGCATTAGAACCACATTAATTAATGGATTTGACATATGTTTATTGGCTGTTTACTAGATACTATTCTGCCAACTGGTGAAAAATCAGCAGTTAATGAAACAGATATTCCTGTTCTCCTGGAGCATACTTTTTAATGGGAAAAGACAGGTCGAAAACAAAACATTTATGATGTTAGAAAGTGATAACTTATATACGAAAAATAAAATGTTGGCAGGTCGGGCTGTAGTTTTAAACAAGGTGTGTGGTCAGGAGAGAAAGCTGCTCAAAAGGCATGGAGGAGGCCCCACCTAACCCCTGGCCTGCCTGTTGACATGAGGCAGACGTCAGCCATGCCTCGACCTTCCGTCCTTCTCTATCCTATGCTGACACGGACCATTCCTGCCATGACACTCTACGTTCATGCTGCGTTTCATGCTGAGGCAGAAGTCACACATAGGACCCACAATTGTGTATTAGGGGAATTGGGAGGTAATCCCAAGTCAGGATCAGCAAACAATACAGTTATGGTCATTGGTCCACAGCAGCATCTTCATAGCCAATAGCCAGCTCTCTCTATAGTATCAGCCTCTCGCCACATGATCTCTTGGCCTCTGGCTCTTGCGGCCAAGAAGCTGACCTGCTGCTCTGCCTCGCAGTCTCAGTGTCTGCTCTCTCTCTCATGATCTCTCTGCTTCAGCCTCTGATGTTGGGTTGGTTTCTTTGCTAAGTCCCATGGTGTCTACATCATATCTTCTGGTGTATCTGGTGTCTTTGCTCTTGGCTTGTGCTACTTTAGAAAGGGATTTCAAACATACTCCTTTGGTAGTTGTTCTTCTGATGGGTGATCCTGGGACTTCTCTCTCTGCTCCTGCTTTTGAAGTGTCTCTTATATAGAGAAAATGATTTTGAGGTGTGGTGTTTAATCTTTCAGCAGACCATAGCCCCAAGGAAACAGGGTGCTGGCTTGGTTCACCCCCTCTGCTGCAGTGGAGACTTCATCCCCCTAATCTACTGTCAGTGCAGTAGAGAGCTCTCTCCAAAACGGAATTCGAGCCAGCAGCGCAGAGGCCAGCAGTTTTAGTACATCATGTAAGGATTGTGGCCAAAGGACCATATTCATTGATGCTATCTCAAAGGCCTAATGGTGAAATGGTTCATTATTCAGCTCCCTACCAACTGGTTGGCAGACGGAACCCACCCATTCATTCGGTAGAAGCAAAAACTGGAGATCATTTGATTGCAGCTAAGATCATTCTAGTGCAGGGGTTCTCGATCTTTCTAATGCCATGGCCCTTTAATACAGGTCCTCATGTTTGATACAGACCCCCAACCATAAAATTATTTTTGTTGCTACTTCATAACTGTAATTTTGATACTGTTATGAATCATAATGTAAATATCTTATATACAGGATGTATTTTCATTGTTAAACAAATTGAACATATTTAAAGCATAGGGATAATCACTGTAGTAATTATATATTGTGAAACATTTATTTTTAATGACAAATAAAAGAAATTTGGTCTTGAAGCATGGTGTAGCATGGGTAACAGTCTTCACGCCCAGTACTTGTATGTGGGTGTATCTGCATGTGGGCGGACCTGCCTGGAGACAGATAGAGAAGGGTCTCGGTTCCTAAGACCATTGGAAATGTGTTGAGAACCGCTGCTCTAGAGGGTAATTTTACTTGGTCACATGGCATTACTGTGAATTGACATGGACTCAATGGCACCTGAGAGAAGCCTGAAGGAGAAGATTGTCTGACTCCTTGGAGAAAAGTCGGGGGACCGGGTCAGACTGCATGGACCTGAGAGTAGGATTTATAAACTAACTGTTGCTGACAATCAAAGATCTTCCATGGTTAATGAAAGGCTCACTTTCATTTTGAGCAGAGGAGCAATTGAACTCTGCTTTGAGTTAATATTAAGTGGTCACTTAAATAACCCAGATAGCATGGTTGTTACGCATTGGGCTGCCTAATTGCTAGGTCAGCAGTTCAAAACCACTAGAAACTTGGTTTGAGAAATATAGGGCTTTCTACTCCCATAAATAGGTCCAGTCTCAGAAACTCGCAGGGTCATTGTGAATCAGCATAGACTCAATAGCAGTGAGTTTCAGTTTTTAGCTGCTTCATATAATATGGCTTTGGGGGATAGAGGAGAATCAAGGGCAGAAGCTGAGAGGCTCCTGCATTAATCTGAGAAAGAATGGAATTTTCTACAAGAGTGCTAGCAGTAGAGGTTGACAGAGTGAACTTATTTTGGATGGATTTTGAGAGGAGACCCACCACAGTTTGCTGCATTACATCTGGAAAAAAGGAAGTTGGGTGCCTCTTTCTCTGAACTGCTTTTTAGTGTAATTTGGTGGCAACTAGTTTGAAAAACGATGCTCTTTCTTCTTTCCCTTGTAGCTTACACTTCTGCATAGCTACAGTGAAGGGGCGCAATCTTTTCATGCTTCCTTATTCCCTCGTGGTTGTTTGAAATTAACATAGTGGGATAAGTCATTTGTATTTTCAGTTTTGTCCAAACAGAGCAGCTGTACTTTTAACAAAATAATGGTTGTAATAATCTTTTCTTGGAGTAAATTGTTCTTTCACTGGCCATTGGTCAATCCGGAGTTAATTATAACCAAATAGCTATCCTAAGCCTCAGAGGACAAGCGCAACATTTCATTAAAGTCTAGGCTGGGGAGTACTGCTGACAGAAGCACTGCCAATCAGGCAATTTGAAAAGAAAGGTGACCATTCTTATAAACTTGAGAGCTAAAATAGCTTATATTGAGATCAGTAGGTTTTTCAAAATAGCTTCATTACAAGCAACTGAGACTGAGGGGTCGTTATGTAAATTAAGGTTACCCTTCTAAAAGCCAATAAAAGCAGAAAGCTCTCTAAGAGAGAAATAGTCAAAATATATTTTTTGTCTCCCTTTTCCCAGTGTTATTTTAAGCATTCTTTATCCAGTTCTGAGCTTCTCAGAAAAAAGACAGGGACTACTTGTTGATTGATGATCCTTTCTGCAGTTTAGGGGCTTCGAATGACCATGATCATGGCTTTCCTTTACCTTCAGCATTTAGGCTGTCTGATCTGATACAATAAAGAAGAGTAACAAAGATCTTTGTTGTAAACCATGGAATATTCACTCCCAATCTTGTGGAGCGAAAAGCAGATGTCCCTCTCTCACCTGAGTGAGGTATACTTTGTTTACTTTTTATTTTTTGTAATCTCAGAGGGGATTGTCTCTCAAACCATATTAAAATTAAACTGGGATGGATATGAGGAAATTATCACAAGAAAAATAAATTGAAATATTTTTCCAGTTAATAACAAAGGTACAGTCTTCTAAATAGTGATCGATGCTGTCATCATTAGGAGTCATTAAGTTGACACTAACTCAGAGAGAGTGCAAGTATGCTGTTAGGTACATGGAGTCAGTGACCACCCATAGTGACCACTATACACATCAGAATGCTACACCGCACGGCCCTGTGCCATCTGCACAATAGTTCCTACCCTTGAACCCATTGTTTCAGCCACAGTGTCCGTCCATCTCCCTAAAGACTTTCCTTTTATATTGATGCTCCTCCACTTAACCAAGTTTGGTGTCATTCTCAAGGGACTTGTTTCTTTTGATAATATGTACAAATATGTAAGATGAAGTCTCTCCTTCCTTGCCTCTAAGGACCACTCTTGGCCATATTTCTTCCTCAACAGATATTTATTTCTCCTTTGGGCAGTCCAAGTACTTTCAATATTCTTGACGAGCACCACAGTTCAAATGGATCAATTCTTTTTTGGCCTTCCTTATTGCATATCCAACTTTCACATGCATATGAGGCAATGAAAAATACCATTGCATGGGTCAGGCACACTTTAGTCCTCAAGGTAACACCCCGCTTTTCAAGACTCTAAAGAGGTCTCGTGCAGCAGATTTACCAAATGCAATGCATCAGTTGCTTCCATGAGTAGCGATTGTGGATCCAAGCAAGATGGAATCCTTGGCAACTTCAGTTTCTACATTTACCATGTTGATACCCGTCAGTTCAGTTGTCAGGATCTTGGTCTTCTTGACATTGAGTTGTAATCCATACCATAGACTGCAGTTCTTGATCATCAACAGCAAATACTTCAAGTCCTCCTCATTTCCAGCAATCTAGGTTGTGCCATCTGCATGTTGCAGGTGCTCGAAGCCTTCCTCTACTTATCGCAGGGGTTAATAAGCCTTCCTCCAATTCTCATGCCACATTCTTCTCCTTATAAGCCAGCCTCTCATGATTTTCACAGCATATATATTAAACAAGTATGGTAAGAGGATACAACCCAGATGCATAACTTTCTTTATAGAGAGAGCAGAAGGAAACACTGCCTAGCTACATCCTCCTATCAGTTTTTGTTATCTTGAGCTTAATGTTGAAGCCAGGGTCAATCCATCTTGATGAGGGTAGTAATATTTTTGTGCTTCCTTCTTCTTTAGCAAACATGAAGCCCTTTTCCAGGGGCCAGTCTCTCCAGGTAACATGTCCAGAGTATGTGAGATGTCTCACCATCTTCGCTGCTGAGGAGCATTCTGTTCTTGAGCACTTCAATCTTCTCTCTGTTTCACATGATGTTATGTATTGATCCAATTTTAAGCACTTGGGGTTTTTGTTTCTTTTTTCAGATTGAGTTGAAATCCATAATGGAGTGAATTATATTTATAAAATAAGATTTTTGCAAACTACATTTTTACTTGATTGACTGTACCACTGCAGTATCTGAGACTGAGATTGAAACATTATGATTTTCAAATGGAAAATATATTACTACGTCAGTTTTAGCCTTACAACCTCTTTCACGATCTTTGAGAACTGTGATGCAGCTGCAGCACATGTAAATGTAAAACAGACTGAAGTGTAAAAAAGAGAGGTGGCCTGCATGGGAGGTTGCCATACATAAGCAGAGCGGATCCAATATGGCAGTCGTAAATGATGCCCCTGGGGCATCTCTAAAGCTTTAGGGAGTCTAATTTTGAAAGAAGGAGTGAGTTCCAAATGCCATTTTTCAACTGGAGGAATTTTAATGGTTTATAGTTTAGATTTATTCTTTATTGGCTTTATTTTCTCCTATGGGTTTAGTCTCCTTATGAGAAATAATTCATGAATGACCTAAAGTATCTCTTCAATAAGATAGAATAGCATGTTTTTTAGCTTTTAAATTGTTTAGCATTTTCTTCTATTTTACAGACTGGAAAAACATTCACTTGACTGTAAAATAATTGGTAGGTTTATAATGTTTAGGATCATTTAGCTTAAGTACATTTAGATAGACCCTGCAAGTTTTTATTAATATTAATAAAACTAGATAGTGAGTGGTATGAATCCTGGTGAGCCAAACTTCTCCAGTGGACGAAACCAACACTCTGTAGCTGTAGCAGAAGTTTGGTTATACTTCTATACTTATGCATGGACTTGGGTCACATTCAGTACTACTTGCTGAGATTTGAGGGATTGTCAAAGACTATATGGCCCAAATGTAGATATGACAGCCATAAAGTGTATAAGGCTTTCCTTTCACAGTTTCACTTTATATTAATTATTTAATCATTTAAGAGATTTAATTGGGTTATCATCTTAATATCTGTTAAACTACCTTACCCTTTCCTGGCATCTGTATTGAGACAATTTATAAGAATAAATTTCAATCAAGGAAATAAATCTCCAAAATCAATATGATAGTGATTAGAGGACATTCACTGTAACAGATCAGACACTAGATAAATATTTTACAGTTTGGGAGCCATAACATGACATCGACAACTACTCAACTTCGTAGAGGTGGCAAGAAAGCAGCCATAAATAATTTATAAGTGAATGAGGATAGGCGTCCCAGTAAAATTTACACAAAAACAGGTAGGCATGTGGATTTGGCCACGGACTCTACTTGATTGCCTCCTTCATTCAACAACACAAAAACCTATAGTTTCTTTAAACTAAGAGGTTATAATCAGGGATGTATTTTCTTTCTACATTTCTATATATGCTTAAAAATAAAACTCAACTGTCACATTAAAAAGAACTGGTACATTTAGTTTTTATTAAGATAATCAATTTGTCTATAAATATATATAATGGTACCCACATTAATTGAGTATACATATGTATCAAAATTATAATCATATGCTATATTATTTGTATATGATAAATGACTATATTTGTTTCTATATAACTTTTGAAAAGTTTAAATTATATGTATGGGTAAATTAATTTATTTGTATGTACCATATTAAACATATTTATGTACAGTATATTAAAAATCAATATTGCATATTCATCTAAAGACTTATGTTGATACTTTTGTCTAATTTATTTAACATTCTCACCTGGAATGAATAATATCTGGAAACTTCAGGATCGATAAACCCATTTTTCTCACCACTTTGAATAATGCTGAAAATTAAGAAGAGCGGTAGTAAAGCATAATGACTGATTCTATACTGCTGACTCAGGGAACTGGATTTAAATTTCAGGTCTGCTACTCAGTGTCTGTGAGATCTCTGGCATTCAGATATTTAAATCTATAAATGGGAATGTTTCCAAGTTCACAGATTTACTGTGTCCATGGTATGTTTCAAGGAGCCCTGTGGTGTAGTGATTACACGTTGGGTAGTTGAAAACTACCAGCCCCTCCTGGAGAGGGAGATGAGGCTTTCTACTCCCATGAAGAGTTACAGACCCGGAGACTCACAGGGGCAGTGCTACCCTGTCTTACAGAGTTGCCGTGAGTCAGAAGTGACTCAATTGCAGTGAGTTTGGTTTTTGTTTTTCTTTTTGTAGGTTGTAAGTATTTTAATATGTGTTTGTGGTAGTCACCTAATCTGGTGTCAATTTAAGGATTGAGAGTGTACGGGTTAAGTCTAGGTTGTCAATCTGGAGATAGCCAATGAGACTTCTGTGTGGGCATGGGCTTCTCCTGAGAATTCTGGGAAATCTGGTACTTCCTCCTTGGAGAGCTGGAAGACACCTCTCTCCCATTCCCTGGGAGACATTGCAGAAGACAAGTTACATGGACGCAACCAGACCTCGGAAGCTGGAGAAGCCACAGAGAAACCCCTGCCAGCGCTGAGATGCTTACAACGCCACTGGACCCGGAGACTTTCTACCCACTGGCTTGTGATCATCCTGCATTTGGCTTCATTGCATGTGTTTCATGATTCTGAAGAGGACATTATAGATTGATATCAGACATATGGGCTTATATCAGACTACGGACTTGATCTGGACTGGGCTGGGATGTTTTCTCCATGTTCAATTGCTCTTGTACAGAAACCTGTCTCTTATATACATATACATGTTTGTGAATATGTTTCTCTAGTCTACCCGAACTAATACAGTATTTTTATTGTTAGTTGCTATCAAGACAGTTTTGGTGCATGGCTACTGCATATTTTCAGAGTTAAAAACCCTTTTAAATTTTTTAAGATATTTAAGAGTTCAGAACGAGAGTGCTAGGTTTCTCTTCCAAAATAGCTTTGGGTGGGTTCTAACCAGCAGCCTTTTGGCTAGCACTCAAGATTTTAACTATTTGAGCTACCCGGAGACTTTATAATATGTGCTGTCTATTTTTATTTTTATTGGTTCAATCTTTCTTAAAAGTTTAAGTTCACTAAGGCTCACGCTTAGGCATGTAACGCCCCTGCTTCAGAACTTGGCCATAGGAAGAATAGAGTTCTTCCCCACATGGCAATGGATTTACCCCTGCGAAGTGCGGGTGAAGTGAGGTCACAGTAGGCAAGGGATGTCTTTAATGCAACAATCTTAGAGAGAACATAACATGTTTCAGAATGAATTCTATTTTTCAAAGCTAGAGGATATAAAAATTGAGGATCTGTACCCAGTGTCATCTTTTATATATATGTTGTCAAACATATCAGTCATTTGAAATTTAAGATTAAAAAACCCTACAAATAAATGATCACAATAAAGAAAATGTACTGATCCTCATTTTTTAATGGCAGTTGATTTATTTGGGCTGATATAATGCTGTTGTATTTTGTGTTTTTGTTTTATATAGTGAGCCTAGAAAGTGAATCTTTATGGTTGATGTCATGTGTGAAGTGTTAGAAATATAATGAAGATATTACTTTAAACTTCACAAAAATATTAAAGTTTTCTATTTATTAGTCTTTTTGTGCCCTTCAGGATATAGTAGAATCAAAGTTAATATGCAATGTATCTTTCATGCATGTGTTTCTAAAATTCTTTTGAAGACAATGAAAAGGGTTTGGAGTAAAAATAATAAATGTGCACTCCTTTCTTAAGTGAACACACTCAGGCGTGATATTTAGTTATCTGTACTGAGACTGGTAAAATTTTTAAAATGTTAAGGTAGATAGTTGCAAAAGCAGTAAAATTTATATATGTGTCTAAATAAAGAAAGAGACTTTTTTTTTAATCTTAAGGGAATGATTCATAGTGTTGCTGTTAGCTGTTAGGGGCCATCGAGTTGGGCCCAGCTCATAGCTCCGCCGCCTGGTGCTGCGCCATCCTCCCTATTCTCTTCTGCTTAAGCCCATTGATGCAGCCACTGTGTCAATCCTCTTGCTGAAGGTCTTCCTCTTTCTTTCTGCCTTGCTACTTTACACCAAGCATGATGTCCTTCTCCAAGGACTTGTCTCTCCTGAAAACATGTCCAAATTATGTGAGAGAAATCTCACCATCCTTGCCTCTGAGGAGCCTGCTGGCTGTACTTTTTCCAAGACAGATTTGTTGGTTCTTTTGGCAGTTCATGGTACATTCAGTATTCTGAGCCAGCATCATAGTTCAAATGCATCAAGTCTTCCTTAATCTTCTTATTCACTGCCCAACAGTGCATATGAGGTAATTAAAATTACCAGGGCTTGGGTCAGGTATACCTTAGGTACATAGTTGAGAGGCTTGGAATTCCCAAGTCATGGGTGAAAAGTCAGTATGGCGGCTTCTCTTTACTCATGAAGCTACAGGGTTGATGAACCTAAGATTGGCAGGTCAAACAGACTGCTGACATCTATTGGAAGCAGATGAGTCTTAAGAGCAACAAGCAATACAATAGGCCTCTGGTTCACATCCAAAGAATTAGAAGTCAGATGATGTGGTCCCGATACATGTCCTATACCAGTGGTTCACAACTTTCTAATGCTGCGACTCTTTCAGACAGTTCCTCATGTTGTGGTGACCCACCACCCATAACATTATTTTATTGCTATTTCATTACTGTAATTTTGCTACTGTTATGAATCGGATGACCCTGTGAAAGGGTCGTTCAATTCCCAAAGGGGTCACGACCCACAGGTTGAGAATCACTGCTCTAGAGCGAGAAAAAACCTAAAGATATTTATCTGAATGTCTGTATGTTATTGTTCTTAAGTGCCTTCAATTCGGTTCTGCTTCATAGCAACCCTACGCTCAACAGAACAAAACACTGCTCAAGCCTGTGCCGTTCTCACACTTGTCCTTATGTTTGAGCCGTATTGCTGCAACCAATGTCAGTCCATCGCATCGACAAGTGCATCGCATCGACAAGTCCATATTGCTGCAACCACTGTGTCAGTCCTCTCATTGACAAGTCCATCGCATTGACAAGTCCATCGCATCGACAAGTTCATTGCATCGACAAGTCCATCACATAGCAAGTCCATATTGCTACATCCACTGTATCAGTCCATTGCATCGACAAATTGCATCATCAAGTCCATTGCATCGACAAGTCTGCTATAGTTTATTGTGCCAGCCTGGCTGATAAACACAAGTAGGATTAACTGAAGGGCAGAGGGATAAATGGCTAGGTGACCCTCACTTTGGTTGTTCTGTGCCTCAGTTTAAAGGGGTACACTACCTGTGGGATGCCTAGCCTGTGGACTGTGTCGCTGTAAGTTGAGGTCCCTTTATGCCCACACGATTGGAATGTTCATCTCTGGAGCGGGGGACTGACAGTTGATGACAGTTCGGGACAGGCCTTGCTGTTTGCTGCCTGGATATATGTAGCCCAGCTCTCTCTACAGAAGAGGACTGGCAACTGGCAGCTCTCAAACCTTAAAGGACTGCTAGTGTCTCACTGCTTTATAATTTAACTGTTAATTTCTTGTATTATATAGCTGTATATAATTTAACGGTTCATTTCTTGAATTATATGTCTATCTTTATAAATATATTTATATATAATTACTAGCAATCTGGTTTGTCTCTCTAGAGAACCCTGTCCAATACAAAGTCCATCGTACTGACAAGTCCATATTGCTGCAACCACAGTGTCAGTCCCTCGCATTGACAATCTTCTGCTGTCACAAGCATATGCCCTCTTTCGGGCACTGGTATCGCCTAATAACATGTCCAGAGTATATGAGACGAAGTCTAACCATTTGCTTCTGAGGAGCATTCTGGCTGTATTTCTTTCAAAGTTTGTTGGCTTATTTGGTAGTCCATGATATTTTCAATATTCTTTGCTGCCACCTTAATTCAAATGCATTGGTTCTCCAATCTTCCTTATTTAATGTCCAAATATTATACGCATATGAGGTAATTGCAAATACCATAGCTCGGGTCAGGTGCAGATTAGCCTCGAAAGTGACTTATTTGTTCTTCAAAACTCTAAAGAACTCCCGCGCAACAGAGGTACCAGCGCAGTGCATCACGGAGCATGTTGAGTGCTGCTCCGTCAACATACATAGATGTGCATTTAAGTCAAATGGAACGCTTGACAATGCCAATCTTTTCTCCGTTTATCACGATGCTTTCAATGAACTCAGTTGTGAGGATTTTCATGGTCTTGAATATCCATACACATATATTCACTAGAACTTTATTAGTAGTCTAGGTAATAGATTATGAAGACATCACTTTCAACTTCCCATTTCACCCAGGTGAGATTATGTGATGTCGCACTGTAATCACTCCTCTGGCTTTTGTCTTTGACTCCTTTGCCTGGTCTTTCATCATAGTCATTATTGTTGGTATGGTTGATTCCATAATTTGTGGCCATTATGTAGTGTTTTCTAGTCTACATGCAGGGAGGTAAAGTTCTGGCAGTATATCAGAAAATATTGTGTTGTGACCCATAGTGTTTTCAATGGCTAATATATGGAGTTAGCTCACCAGACTTTTTCCCTAATTTATCTTAGTTTGTGTGATAGTTAGGTATTGTGTCAACATGGCCAATGAGAACATGTGGGATTAATAAAGTTGCAGTTTGTTTGGAGGGCAAATAGATAAATGGCTCGCCAAACCCTGGCCCCTCTCTCTTGCTCTCTGGTGATTGGACCAGCATAAGGCTGCTTTAGCTAGCTCTCAACTTGTGAGCTACACTACCTGTGGGACAGCCAACCTGTGGATCTTGTAGCTAGAACTTGAAGTTCCTGCAAGACCTGCTTCACCACGGAGCTGGTGTATACAGGGCTTGAGCTTGAGGCTGTTGGATCCTGTGTCTTGCACTGCTTGAGTTTGATGTCCCATCTGGGCCTGCTTCACTAAGCTCCTGAGCTGCTGACTATTGGTGACCCGTCCTGCTGTTTTCTGCCTGATCAGCTGTCTGTTCCTTAACCTTGGACTGAGCAGTGCTCATGAGTTGGAGGACTTCCAGTATATTAACTATTCCATGGAAGTGAGTTGAACTGAGCCCTCTATACTGCTGCACGGACTAATTAGCTGTTATATTCCTTTGTGCTGTATCTAGCTTTCAAATCATAAGTGTCCTGGTTTTGTTTTTTTCTAGCGAACCCTGTCTAACACAGTTTGAAAGGTCTGCTTAAGTCTCTGGTGACCTTGCTGCTATCTGCAATGCTAATGGCACAACTTACAGCATCAGAAAAATACACAGCCACCGTATTATAACATAATATGACACCAGTCTCAGTTCCTTCTCTGAAGCTTTTTGTTCTCTTTCCCTCGATCTGAAGTACTTTTTCATTAGAGATTTATTTTGGTAATATACTCAAATAACACTTCCTAAAAGGGACCTTCCTATAACCAATCTTCCCTGATTACTTATCAAATACAGCTAAACTTAGACTCTATTGCCTTGTCCTATATAGTTTTTCAGAGGAGCCCTGGTAGCATAGTAGTTCTGAGTTGGGCTGCTTACTGCAAAGTTAGCAGTTTGAAACCACCAGCAGCTCCTCGGGAGAAAGTCAGGGCTTTTGACTCTTGTAAAGAGTTACAGTCTCAGAAACCCGCAGCTGTAGTTCTTCCCTGTCACCTGCGGTTGTTTTGAGTTGACATCAACTTGATGGCAGTGAGTTTTGAGTTTTATATTGGTTTTCTATGCAGTATTCGTTATTCTGTGCTCTTGAATTACATGGAGTAGTGGTTAAGCATTGGACTGCTAATTGCAAGGTTAGCGGTTGGAAACCACCAGCCGTTTTGTGGGAGAGATATGAGGTTTTCGACTCCTGTTAAAAGTTTTGGAAACTCACAGAGGCAGTTCTACACTGGGCTATAGGTTCACTATGAGACAGAACTGACTCAATGGCAGTGAGTGTGGTTTTGAGTTTCACTGAATTATATGCCATTTTATTTATATGAAGGGTCTTTAAAAAGATTGTGTAAAACCGCAATTCTTTAAATTTTTCCTATGTCAACTAAAGCAGAGAATACTAGAATGATTCTAGTATCAATAAAACTTGTGTTGTATTGATTTGACAAGGCATTCAATTGTGTAGATCATAGAATACCGTGTATAACTTTGAGGAAAATGGGAATTCCCGAACACTTCATTGTGCTCACTAGGAATGTATACATGCATCAAGAGGCAGTTGTGTGAATTGAACACGGGACTACTGTATGGTTTAAAATCAGAAAAGGTGTACGTCACGATAATTATTCAAGCTATATGTTGAAAAAATAGAGAAACTGCTTATATGAAGAAGAATGTGGCATCAAGATTGGAAAAAAGGGTTATTAACAACCTGCAATATGCAGATGACACACCTTGCTTGCTGAAAATGAGAACTTGGCGAACTTGTTGATCAAGATCAAGCATTGTAGCTTTCAGTATGGATTATGATTCAATGTCAAGAAAGATCCAAACCCTTATAGCTAGACCAACAGATAGCATCACTAAAAATGGCAAAAGATTGTAGCTGTTAAGGATTTGTCCTTCCTGGATCTGCAATCAGTGATCATGGAAGCAGCCGTGAGCAGATCAAGACCCATTGTATTGGGCAAATCTGCTGCACAAGACCTCTTTAGATTATTGAAAAGCAAGGATGTTACTGGGAGGACTCTGGTCATCCTGACCTCAAATGTGGTATTTTCAGTTGCTTCGTATGCAGGGAAGAGTTGGAAATTGATTAAGGAAGATCGAAGAGAAACTGGCACGTTGGAATTGTGCTGCCAAAGAATATTGAAAGTAACGTGTACTGATTCAGGGACAAACAGACCCGTCTCAGAAGAAGCATGGGAAGCGTGCCTTTGGAAGCAAGGCTAGCCAGATTCCGTCTTAGATCACTTGAAGCTGTCAGGAGAGAGCAGTCCCTGGAGAAGGGCATCCAGCTTGGTGAAGGGGAGCGGCCGGGAATCGAGAAATAACCTGGAGGTGAAGAAACGACACAGTGGCTGCAGCAATGGGGGTGGCACAGCTCTGGGTAGAGTTCTGTCCTGTGCATAAGGTGGTTCTGTTTGAAACGGACTTGGTGGTAGCTCACCACAGCAACAGTTTATTACATGTGTAAGGTTTGCCGGGAGAGGGATTTTTACTGGATTAACCATGCATGGTAGTCTCTGTTACAACAGTGTTTGGTTTATAATAAATGCTGACTCAACATGGATTTGGTAAATGAATTATTGAAATGCCAGTGTTTTATTGTAAATTAACTTTCCTCCCTATTATTTTTTACTACTTTTAAAATTTGAATACATTGTCCATTAATTTTAATCAACAGAATCCATTTAAAAAATATTTTTTTAAGTCCCAATATAGAAAATGAATGAAAGTAGTCCTTATGTGTTTAATGTGGAGAGGAGGGGAGGTTGAACTGCCCTTACTCTACGCATCGTCAGCAGATGAATATTAAAATACTATATGTTTAATGTTATCAAAAACATTTTCTCTAGTCCACTCGAGTATTTACAGGTTAATAGAAAAAAACAAAACACAAAACCCCCAAATCCTCTGGGCATTACCAAAAATCATAGTGAAAAAAATCTTTACAAAATAATTTAGAAAGGTTTCCCCCCAAAATTAGATCATGACATTTAATTCACAAGAGAAGCATTCCTAAATCTTACTGTGAAAAATATAAGCCATTTTGGACAGCAAATGTTATTAATTTCTGAATAATACAAGCTTGAACTTAACTATTTTTGTTTAATAATTTAAAAATATTTCTGTGCTTCTTATAACTATACAGAATATTTAGATGATTTATTTATTACAGTAACATAACTGTCAATGTTGCAATAACATTTTTCACCAAGAAAGAGTTTTTTATCCTGATCAACCCTATAGCTCTTGGTAAACACTCAAATTTGGATGCAGAAAGTTCACATGAAACCCACTTTGTAATTGATGAGACATATAAACTGCAAACATAACTTACTTCCACAAGATTTTAGAAGATTTCTGCACAAGTTTAATTAAAACCACTCTTTTCTTCTGATACTTTATTAAAGTGTAGTTATTTTGATGACTTGTTACGAAGACTATTTTTTTAGAAAAATGTAAACTCTCAAAGACAGATGACTGACAAATTTCTAGATTCTTTATTGCCTCGGTATCTCAATTGTCTGTCGTCTATTTTAAAATGTAGATGAATAGGCTATCAAGGGAAAAAGTTGGTGCAATGATTCTAGATTTAATTTCCCACACTGCCACTAACTCACTGTTTAATCTTGGGCAAAAATCTCTATGGACCTTAGTTTCTTAATCTAATAAATGGGGATCTTACTCTATGTCATATTAATTTTTGTCCAGATTATTGACAGACAGGTATGAAGCTATTTGTATCAAAATGACTTTTTGGTGAATGTACATTAAATACCTATATAGATTTGTGAATACTTCAGTTAAATCAGATTAGTGTGTTTTGTTGTGTATTAATAGAAATAAATATTTTTACAGTGAAAATCCACTGATAGGACACATAGTTGATGTTCTATTAATATTAAAGTCACTTGTTGATTTGGGAGAGTTTTTTTCTCATGGCAATGGAGAAAACTAGACAGTGGTATTAACTGCTATTGGTATGAAGAATTATTTTGCTGAAAGGATAAATACATTCTCTACAACTTGAAAATTTATTTAATATCACGGTATAACCAAATCATATTTTACACTTTGGGAGTAAAATTTTCAGTTTAAGTCAGTGTTTGGCATGCACACCTTCAGGTCACGGTGAGATGGAAATTGACGCAGTTGGCAGTGAGACAGTTGCGAGCTGTGTGGTGGGGAAGCTTCTATTGACAGATAATGCAGTGACTCCAAACTTTGGAAGAGATAGAACTTTGGGGAGGATAGTGGCAAAAATCCCTTAGGGTTTAGCATGCATTGGTAAGCTGCTTAACTAAGCTGTATACCAAGTTTATAGAGAAGATTTTAAGGGAATTCATATAAGACTGGATTTAAATGACATATATTTTGTTAAATTTCACATTTGTGCTGCAGCGTGCATTATGTGCAATTCTCTTTGAGATTTTTTTTCCTCAAGGAAGTTATAACTACTAAGACACTTTGCTGCCAAGTCACACAACTCTCCTATCTTCTTGTCTAGAATATTTTATTACCTTGCTTGAAGGAAGCGATTTTCAATTAGAAAATTATTCTAATGCACTGCACTATCTTTTCCCATGAATTATATGTCCTGTACAAATGAGATTAAATAAAAACCCCCAAAACAAAACCTGTCAGATTAAATTGAGACTGTGATTATAGATAGCCCCATGTATTCTTGACTAGACCTGTGTTCTATATGGACGCCGTTGTTAATTATAAAAACCAAGCCAAACTCACTGGTGTAGAATTATTTCTGACTCATAGAGACTTATAGGACAGGCTAGAACTCTCCTTCTGGGTTTCTGAGACTAAACCTTTACTAGCGTCGAAAGTCTCATCTTTCTCCCTCAGAGCACTTAGTGGTTTCAAACTGCTGACCTTGCACCTAGAAGCCCAATACATAATCACTATACCACCAGTTTGTTGTTTAGCAAGTCATTATTATAAAGTATTTTAAGAAAGTCCTATTCACATATTTTCATTCTTTTACATTATGGTTAATGTTATATACTCTGTTTCACTTGGTTTAAAATCAGAGGAATAATTCTATTATTTTATTTTTAAGTGATTTCTGGCTTTTGAAATGATCATCCTTTTTGAAAGCAGACTGCTGTAACACTTTTTACCTTTTAAATTTCTCACAAGGATATTAACACATATCTATACAAATGATACATCACCCGTGGCTGAAACTCACTGAAAACTTGCTCTATATAAAGTGCCTTAGTTTCCTAGCATTGCCATTAGGACCTAGCCGACATCTTATTAACATAACAAAAGACAATCCTCTTTTGGAGCTGAGTCACATTCACAAATTCCATGAGATCGGACTGCAACATGGATTGTGGGGTGATACAATTTGCTCTCGAATATGAAGTAGTTACTAAGCATTTTGCATCCACTATCTCATCTAATCCTGACATTGATATTATCCACATTTAACGTATGAGAACTATGCCTTTACAAGATTAAGCCACGTAAGGTCATGCTCAAAGAAAACTCATAAGGGTTGAAACCAAATTGGGATGCTCCAGAACCTTCAGTCCATCCTTATACAGACAGAAGTCAAATTTTTAAGCGAACGATTGGTAGTCAGTTGTTTCAAACGCTACCTACTTTTACATTTAGGTTCTAATAGTAATTACAGTTGCTACACAGCAATCTCACATACAATTTTAATGATTACAAGGCTTATTGAAGAAGTTAAAAAAGTTATAACACAAGTGATGTACTTTTCTCATCGTGACGTGTTGGAAATTTTTTTCAGGACTGCTAATAATGTGCAAAGGTCATGCCACTCCCCTGTAAGCCTCAGCTCAAGGTCTGTGGGTCAGCAAGCCCAGCTCCCTGAATTGAGTGTCCCAGGCACCTCACTCTAGTAAGCCTCAGCACAAAGGCACTTGGCTTTACTTTTGTGGTGATGAAAGGCCTGCTTCTCCAATTAAGTGGCCAGAGGCACTCCACTCCCCAAGGCAGTCTGTCATACAAAAGCATTCAGCTTTACTTTCTCTGAGGGCTGCCCATCCATCACTCTGTTTCACATTGTGGCTCCTGGTTCTCCTTGTGCTCTTCTGAAGTAACAACTATCTTCTGGAACCACGAGGTTCAGTGCACAGGGGTGTTGGGGTCTACAGGATTCACTCTGTTCCGGACTCTTGTGGACAACCGCATCCCTCCTCAGAAGCTTTTTTATCCTACCTGGATGGTATTCCAATAAATCCTACTCACGATTACTCACAATGAATTCTATCAGTCCCTTCTTCCACCTTCTGCCCCAGACCCAGGCAGGAAAAAAGCAGTTAGGTCAGAGTTATGGACTTGGGCCCTAAAAGCCACATTCAACAGTTCAGTGCTCCTGCAGACCGTTTGAACATGTGACAAGAATGATCGAGTTCACACTAATAACAGTTTTTAAAATTGTTTTACAAAACATTGAAGAACATTATTAATAAGAAATCTTGAACCTTAAATGCAGCGTCACTGAAAAAACACAAATTGTAAAACTACATGCGTCATTACCTATTCTACCTTTTAATAAACCATGGGACTTAAAAGGTCTCCTCAATTTTAGTTAAAAGAGTAGGAATAGGTCAGTGAAAATGAACTGGATATTTACAAAGAGCACTGGAATGATGGAAGATGAGGATGCTAGCCTATTCAGAGGTGAAAAATGAGCTTATCGTTGATATTATTGGCCAGAGATGGGGAACATCTTTTTCTATAATCCAAAGATTCCTTCACCTTCCGATGGGTAAAGTCACTGGTATTGGGTTTGAATAAAGGTTAAACTGATTACATTTATCTTTTTGACTGAGTTATTTTATACCTACTGCTTTTTAAAATTTCTCTGTTTACTGATCATTTCATTTCAATTATTGCAAAGTTTTACTTCTTATGAAATAGTCCCACTGACTTCCTCTCAGTAGAACATGCAGTTTCCACCACTACTTCCTATGCTAGAAGGCAGTTGATTCATGTTGGAGAGCTGACCTGACTTGATAAGGGTGGAGGTGTCAGGTAACTCTGTTTGTCCTTGGAGAGGAGAGGCTGTGTTATAAGATGATGGTCTCTTCCTCAGCCATCATCCTGTGCTTTGCCTAACCCTATGATTTAGTCACTTACCACATCATCATTAGGTGGTATAGGCATAAGATGACCTATTCAGATTAATTAAAATCAGTAAAAAAAACCAAAACTGGTACCTTTGTTGTTTGAGACCTGGTCTCCTCTGCCCTTCACGATCACCTATGTTGGTGTGCTGCATCCATGTGGGCTTTGTTGCTTCTGGGCTAGATGGTCGCTTGTTTGCTTTCGAGCCTTTAAGTCCCCAGACTCTGTATTTCTCAGTAGCCGGGCACCATCAGCCTTCTTCACCACATTTGCTTATGCACACTTTCATCTTCAGCGATTATGTGAGGAAGGTGATCACACAATGATTGTTTTTGTTCCTTGGTGTCTGCTACATGGTCCATTCAACACCTTTTATTTTCTTAGGCTGTGTGCTTGGTGGTGAGAATCACATCACCGTGAAAGAGGGGGAGTGCGTGTTAGGGACCCAATGCCCGTCTGTAGACAGCTGGACATCCCTTCCAGAGGGGTAGGGGGAGGAGATGAGTCACTCAGGGTTCAGTATAGCAACAATAAAACTCAAAACCTTCCTCTAGTTCCTGAACGCTTCCTCCCCTCCCAATTATCACGACCCCAATTCTACCTTGTGGACCTTTTTATACCAGAGGATGTACAGCGGTGCAATAGGGATCTGGAAACACAGGGAATCTAGGACAGATGAACCCCTCAACACCCGCGGTAGGCGTGGCGACACTAGGATGGAAGGGACTGTAGAAAGGGAGAACCGATCTCGGAGATCTATGTGTAACCTCCTCTCTGGGAGATGGGCAATGGGGATGTGGGTGAGGGGAGATGCCGGGGAGTGTAAGATAAGATATAATAATTATTTATAAACTATCAAGGGACCAAGGGGAAGGGGGGAGTGGGGAGGGGGGGAGGGGGAAATAAAGGGAAGCCAAGCTGATTCCAGGAACCCATGTGGGAGATGAATTATGAGAATGACGAGTGCAACGAATGTATAAGGGTGCTTTGCCCAATTGATGTATGTACAGATTGTGATAAGAGCTTTATGAGCCCCAATAAAAAGATTTATTAATTAAAAAAAACAAAAACAAAAAACTGGTGCCTATGCTGGTGGAAGAATGCCTGGGTGCCACAAACAGGTACGCACTTGACTACTAATCAAAAGGCGAAAGAATTGAGTCCACCCAGTGAGAGGCCTGATGATCTGCTTCCAAAATATCAGACATCAGAAGTCTATGGATGGGGGCAACACATGTACAAATGTGCTTGAAACAATGGATGGATGGATTGTGATAAATGATTTATTTAAAAAATGTCCTATGGAAGATACTTGGATAGATACGCAGGCTGAACCATTGTAGGGGGGGAGAAGGAAGTGTACCAACAAATTGTTAGGTTTGGCAGCATATTTCTGAATGTGCTTTCACCTTTGCAGAAAATATACCATATAAACTCCAGTAGAAAGCCCCCCAGTTTTTTTTTGTGGTAAAATTAAGTGCCTCGGCTTATACTCAGGTCTATACTCTATCCATTAATGTTGAATATGCAGGGGGCAAACTTAGGAAACCTTCTTAGACATAAGCAGGCAAACACCTGAGGGAGCGAGTCACTGGGTGTAGGGATTCAGGGTACCAAGGTCTCTGGGAACACCTATCTCAATTTGAAGAACATCATTCCCGAAGACACTGTTCTCTTTAAAAACAAAAATCATTTTATTAGGAGCTCATACAATTCTTATCACCATCCATCCATCCATCCATCCATCCATCCATCCATCCATCCATCCATCCATCCATCCATTGTGTCAAGCACATTTGTACATTTGTTGCCATCATCATTCTCAAAACATTTTTCTTTCTACTTGAGCCCTTGGTATCAGCTTCTCATTTTCCTCCTCCACCCCCTCCCTCCCTCCCTCCCTCATGAACCCTTGATAATTTAAAAATTATTATTATTATTATTTTCATGTCTTACACTGACCAATGTCTCCCTTTACCCACTTTTCTGTTGTCCATCCCCCTGGGAGGGGGTTCTATGTAGATCATTGTAATCAGTTCCCTCTTTCTCCCCCCACTTTCACCCTACCCTCCTGGTATGGCTACTCTCATTATTGGTCATAAGGGGTGTTTCCAGCTCCTATGTGTACCCATGTACATGCTCTAGTCTATACAGATTTGTAAGGTAGAATTGGGGTCATGATAGTTGTGGGGAGGAAGCATTGAAGAACTAGAGGAAAGTTGTATGTTTCATCGGTGTTATACCACACCCTGACTGGCTCGAAAGACACTTCTACATTCGGTTTTTCTGAATAGTGACTAGAGTCCTAAAAACTCATGAGTAGACACCTAAGATTCAACTATTACTATTGATCTCTTCTTATCTGGAGGAAATAAATTAGTGTAATCAAAAGTCTTAAGGAAACCATGAACCTTGCAAATATTAGTTTCCAAACTTGAGGCCAGAAGAATGAGATGATGCCCAACCACCATTGCCCAGTTTTCTAAAGGATCACATTAGGGTCCTAGGTAGAGTGGAAGAAAGTGTAGAATGAAACTTGAATGAAACAAATCAGGTGAGACCCTCAAGACCAGAGTTTCTCAACCACTGCTACTTCATCACTGTAATTTTGCTACTGGCATGAATTGGGTGACCCTGTTAAAAGGTCCTTTGATCCCCCAAAGGGGTTGTGGCCCACAGGTTGAGAACACCTGGTTTAGATGTTGTGAAAACAGAAAGGAGGAGGAATCTTTTCTTTAAGAGATGATGTTTAAGCTGAATCTTGAATAATTTAAGTGATGTAAAAATTGGAAGGACAGTTAGACAAGATGACATAGCAACCTGAATTATCTATTACCCAACATTCATTCATTCAACAAACCTTCGCTTCATTTGCTATGTATCAAGCATCATTCTAAGTGTGTCCCTACATTATTTCATTTTCAAAGAAATTCTATCAAGCAAGTCCGAATATTTTTCCCGTAAGAAATAGGCTGAGAGATTACAATATGCCTACTATCTTTGACCTTTAGTTCCAAGTTGAATTCACTCTAAATATTCATACTAGACTTCAAGGAAAAATGAATTCTATGTAGGGCTTAGAGTAGAATCCCGGGGAACTACATGGAATACTGGAGTAGGGTGAGTCAGACCCCGGAACAAGAGAAACTGAACCCGAAGACTAACCAAAATTTGAAAGTTTGCTTTGCTAACCAACCTGAGGCTGTTTCATCTCAAGTTAACCCTAACTATTTAACAATAGAGCTATACTTCATTGTGTTTTCAATGTTAGTTTAGTTTAGAAATATATCACGAAGCTTTTCTTCGGAAGTGTCTCTGGGTGTATTTGGACCATGAACCATTTGGCTGAAGGCCTAACATGTTACCTGTTAAGACTTTAATCTGAAGATGAGTCAGATAGGCAGAATGAAATAGGAGGGGAACCTAAATACATATCCTGCAAGAGCATGGAGAGCTTGGGGGATGGAGTGGAAAGGTGGGGTTCTCGGGAGATGACTTTAGTAGGTATTTCTCATGTGGACTACTCTGAGAAGAAAGCATAATTTGAAGATATCAAGTTGACTCAGACACTCAAGTATATTTTCTTTAGAGCTAGGCAATGTACACAAAAGTATGTCTGTGTACTTCTATAATGTCAGTACTCAACTTTGGTTTCCTTGTTAGGAGCTGGACTGCCTAAATTAAAAGGCGTATCCATAGCAATGAAGGGTTGAGGAAAGGGTCTGGTGACCATGCCTGACTCCCCAAAGGGGAAAAAGAAGCTGACTTCACATCCACACAAAGTTGATTTCTGGTGGGTGGAAGTCAGACATGCTTCCACCTTCCAAATGTGTTGACCCTGCTCTGACACCTGTCTCACCTCCCAGTCTCCCTTCCCAAGATACTCTACTCTCTGCCGTGATAGTGTGCACCCTGTCTGTGCTTGACAGAATTCAATAAAATACCCATGGTTGTGGGATTTATTGGGGAAACCAAAAGGTTACATGTCAGGGTCAGAAATATTAAGGTTTGTCTGCAATATTTTTTTTTCTTAGCCATGCCCCATAGTTGTAAGTCTCTCTCTGGCCCTCAACTTTTCTGTCTTGTGGCCTGTTGGTCTCTGCTCTGGTCTCAGGACAGCATTGCAAAGCTCCTGGAGTACTGATATATCCCACAGGGTACCCCACTCTGCAAGCCAGCCACTTGCCCAAAGAGATGTAGCTTTATTCATTCTTGGGCCGGCAGGAGGCCTACTGCTCTGTCTCATGCAGTGCCACTAAGGCTTCTCCATGCAGAAGCCTCAGATACATTTTGCTCCTCTGCCACGGGGCTCAAAAGATTCTTTCTTCCTGCTTCTGATGTGACTCAACTTATACTCAGGCAGATGACAAAACTGACTGATTCCCTCCTCAGAGCCCTTCATACTTTCCTGGAATGTTTCCACCTGGTCATTTGGTGCTTGTTACAATGACTACGGATAGAAGATTAATAGCAATTAATTTCCCTTCACTCCAAGGTACCACTGGTACCTACTAACAAAGCACATAGACCAGAGTCCAGTGTATAGTCCGTTTTCAGATAAAAATATATATATAATTAGCTATGATAAGTTATGAATACTTCAGGAGATTTCAACAAAAGAAAACAAACAAACCGCATAACCATAATGAAATGATTTATTATTAAATCCTCACTGTGTTTAAAGCATATACCAAGACCTTTCAGGAGTCATTTTATTCCGTCCTTTACATGTTAGTTTAAAAAATAATTATTTACAAAAAATGTAAAACTGAGACCAAGAGAGCAATATATATGTGTGTGGTAGAGCACCCGCTGAGAACAGCACAAGGGTACTAGTCCGTGTTAGTGGCCTTTTGGATAAGATGATGTTTAATATTTCCTTTGTTGAATTTTAGAAATTGTATTCTGCTTGCTTGTTTATATTCATTTAAAGTGATCTCTCCAGAGATTACCACTAGAGTTTCTGTGTTAGAAATGTCTCCAATGGTTCCCAACTGTGATTTGAGTTAATTCTTCAGTATCGAGTTTGGTCTCTAATATTGGGCTAATCTGTAATTACACTTTTCCCCAAAGTCATCCCTTATTCAGGCAGCTTTGGTTGAAGGCTTCTGTTATTTCTCGCTTTCTCTATCCAAAATCTTCTCTCACATCTGTTCTCCAAGTGCTTGCGCCTTAGAAGGGAAAATTAAAAACAAGACAAACAAATTCAAAAAGAAAACACTCTACTAATTTGGATGAGGTTTTCTGTAGATTTATTTAAAGCCTGGCCTCTAGGGTCCTTTGTGATGTGTCTGAAAGGTGAGTGTTGGGCCTGGGACAGGAAACAGACCACACTGAGGGTCACAGCTGGAAGCACGCTGGCAGTTTTGCATCAGTTCCTGAGGACAGTGAAATAGATGGCAGTGTCTCTTTAATCCATAGCACTAGTACCTTTGCAGGAATCTTTGCTTTGTGGACCTTAGGAACGGAAACAGCTCTTTCTCTGTCTCATTAACTCCCCTCAATATTCAAACATTTCTTTGCTCACTGGCCCATAAGACTTTTACTTTCCTGCTGAGGATTAAAGGAATGCGCCGTGACAAATCGGATTTTGAGCAGGATTGCCTCCTCCAAAAGAGATCAGTTGCATTCAAGTAAAGCTTTTGATTTACGAGAATTAGAACTACCCCGGGCATTGTATAGTGCTCCATGTAATGTTAACAGATTACTGTTTCCCGGGGAGTTCCCAGTGGAAGTCCAGCAAAGTCCAGCCACACTTCAGTCTGTAATACTGCAGCATTTGAGCAAGGCCAAGATCTTCAGGCTTCCCCTGGTGCACAGGCACATAACTTTGACAGGAAATAGGGGGTTTGCTAGTAGGTATGAATTGTCTTACTAGGAAATGAGTGAAAGGTGTGAAAGTGTTCCCAGAGAAGACATTAAAATATCTACTTCTTATTTTGTCGTATCTTACACCATCTAACATCTCCCTTTACCCACTTCTCTGCTGTCTGTCCCCCAGGGAGGAAGTTATATATAAATTGTAAAAGGCTCATTGGGGAGGGGAGAGTGGGGAGGGAGGAGAAAAATGAGCTGATACCAAGGGCTCAAGTAGAAAGCAAATGTTTTGAGAATGATGATGGCGACATATATACAAATGTACTTGACACATGGATGTATGTATGGATTGTGATAAGAGTTGTATGAGCCCTCCATAAAATTATTAAAAAAGAAAATTAACCTCAACTACATCATTTAATCATATAAAATTATAATTTTTCAACTTAACATTTAGTTGTCACATATATAATTGTTCAGTGGTTACACATTTTAAAAAATATTGTAAATAGAATTTTTCCACCTTGAAAAAACATCTACGGGGAACTGTAAAAACAACCTTTCCTATCTTTGAGAAAACATTGAAGCTTTCTCCTTTTATTGTCCCTTTATAATATATAGAGTGATTACCTTCTTTTTAACCACTGGAATTTGGATGTTTTCCTAAATGATTGTCATTGGATTTCAAGTGGGCTTCGACTCAAGAGGTCGTTGTGCGAACAGAGCAGGGCTACTGCGTGGTGTCAGGAAAGGTGTGCATCAAGGTTGTGTCTTCGCACCATACTTGGTCAGTCATTATGTTCAGCAAATAATCAAAGAAGCTGGATCATATGATGGATTCAGCACTTAAGAGATCAAACGACGTGTCGCATTAGGTAAATCTTCTGCGTAAGACATCTTTTTAGAGTACTGAAGAGAAATGATGTTACTTTGAGGACTCGGGTTTGCCTGATCCAAGCCATGGTATTCTCCATTGCATGACAGTATGTGAAAGTCAGACATTGAATATGAAAGACCATAGAGGAAAAGATGCACTTGGATTGTGGTGCTGGAGAAGAATATTGAGAGTACCATGGACTACTAAATGGACAACCGATCTGTGTTGGAAGAAGTAAGGCCAGAGAGTTCATTTGAGGCAAGGATGGCAAGACTGCATCTTACGTACACTGGACATGTTGTCAGGAGAGACCAGTGTTGGAGAAGTACATCATGTTTGGCAGAGTGGAGGGGTGCTGTATACAAGGAAGGCCCTCAGTGGGATGGAGTGACACAGTGGCTGCATCAATGGGCTCAGGCATAGGAGTAATTGTTAGGATTAATCAGAATTGTGCAGTGTCTCGTTCTCTTGTTCAGATGGTCACTATGGGTTGGAGCCAACTACTCCATGGCACCTAAAAACAATAGCATGAACTCTCAAAAGAACAAATGGACCTGTCTTGGGAAAGATCAAGTCAGAATGCCTCTTGGCAGCAAGGATGATGAGACTTCACCTCATGTATTTTGGTCACGTCATGAGACACCATTTCCTGGAGAAAAGTATCATTCTTAACAAAGTAGGGTACAGCAAATATCAGGATACCCTTTGACAAGATGTCTTGCCACAATGGCTATATTGATAGGCTCAAATATGGAAAAAATGTGGAGAGAATGGCACTGTGCTGACAGTGGGTCATTTTGTTGTACATTTGGTCTCTATGAGTCACAACTGGCTTGATGGTACTTAAAAAGAACAACTTATTGAAGGTTGTATTTTGTTTTCTTGTTGGTGCACTGTTTTCGTTTTCTTCACCTTCAACCTGAACTTCCATATCAGCAATTGATGGTCTGTTCCACAGTCAAATCCTAGCCTTGTTTCGGCTGAAGCTATGAAGCTTCTCCATTGTCTTTCCCAGAGATATAATCTGTTTGATTCTTCTCTATTCCATTTGGTGAAGTCCATGTGTAGAATCACCATTTATGTTGTTGAAAAAAGTATGTTCAATGAAGAAGTCTTTGGTCTTGCAAAACTCTATCACGTAATCTCTACCTTTCTTTCACCCAGGTCATATTTTCCAACAATTGGTTTTTCCTTTGTTTTCCACTTTCATATCCCAACCATCAGTCATTATCAAATCATCTTTTTGTCAGTTTGATCTATTTCAGCCTGAAGAAATTGGTAGATTTCTTTGGTTATTTCATTGCTAGCATTAGTAGTTAGTGTGCAGATCTTAATATGGTTGTATTGCCTGGATTTCCTGTGTGTGGATAGATATCATCCTGTCGCAGAAGCACGTAAGCCAGCATAGTGCAATAAACTGACATAGAGCCTTCAGTACTGCTTTTCCTTTCAGGTCTTGAGACATGCTGAGCAGATCCTTCCATTTTGGTGTGCTAACTCTAAATCTTTTCATGTTTCATAATAATGCTTTACTTTGAGACTTTCTCTTCAGCACTTTTATGCCGTAATTGCTTTCATTAGTTTTGGTTTTCTAAATTCAAGAGCTGTTTCAGAATCCCTTCTGATACCCATTTTGGTCTTTCATTTTTTTCTTGTATTTTTAAGTACCTTTTGCTTTCTTCATGTGTGATGTCCTTAATTTGACCCCACAATTCCTCTTCAGTCATTACTTTTTCACATGCCAAATCTGCTTCTGAGATGGTGTGTCTAAATTCAGGTAGGGTATAATATTTTAATTCTAATTGACTTTTAAAAATTTGCTTCCATGTCATCCTGAACTTGCTTATGAGCAGATAATGGTCTGTTTCACTTAAGCTTGGCCTTATTGTGGTCAGTGATAGAGTTCCATACTCTTTTCTCACAGATGTAGTCAATTTGATCTCAATGGATTTTGTCTGATTGGGTTCATATGTACAGTCATTTTTTTACATTGTTGGAAAAGGCAAGTATGTGAATTCAAAACTGTCATTCAAATTTCCACTTTCATATCTATTGCCAGGTAATGGGTTGTTTTTTTCTTTGTGCAACTACTTACCCTTCCTATTAATTTATAATTTATAAATACCAGTAATTATCAAAGCAATTGTTTGTGTTTTTAATCAAATTTAAACTGGAGAAGTTGGGAGATTTCTTCAATATCTTCATTAGTGAGTTTAATAGTGGTACATAAATTTGAATACAGTTGTATTAACCTGACTTATACCCATATAGATATTGCTCTATCATGACACTTCAAATTGATACTTCAAATTGATCTTGAAATATATTTTGGTGAGGAATGGAAGAACGTGAGGCTGATATTCTCGTATGTTTCAGTCCAGGCATAAGAAACAGTGTGACTTCAGTTCAAAGTGACCACTCCAGTCTTTCTCAGTGTCCTCAGGCTCACGATATAGAACTTTCTGTGGCTCGTTTTCTTTTTCACAACCCAATTTCCATAAATTTAGACTTTATTTTTTCTACTTTCCCATTACAAGTGGGATGTTTGCAACTGTTTCCCCTCATCTTGAGTTGGGACCTGTGATAGCGTGGCTAGGTCAGGATTCTCGTAGATTGTTGAGGCCTCCCACATGTGGTCTAGGGTTAGATGTGGTCTCACATATCCAATCAAACAGCCAAGCAGTTTTGGGAGGAACCATTGTGGGCAGAAGGCGGCTCTATACCCAAGCCACAGCCAGTGACGTTTCCTTCTGGTGTGGCCTACTTAATATGTAAGTTGACACTGTGGCAAAGCTAGCTTGCGCCTTATTAATTTGTATCCTCCATCTGTCTCACCAACCTCTGGTTCTTTGGACTTGAGCCCAAAGCTTGGGAATGACCTGCTGAACCTTAGAGCCACTAGAATCTGCCTTCAGTCCTGTGGAACTTGGATTCATCCACATCTGGATCCAACAGCCATGATTTTTGTGTGCTGTTTTCCTGCTGCTTGGTTCATCAGCCCCAGCAGAATAGAGTCCAGCTTAACATCTGGCCTGAGAAATTGAAAAAGATTCATTTTACTGGCTTTTATAAGTATGTGAGGCATTTTCTTGATATACATTTATGTGTGTGGTAACAATTTCTTTTAGAAGAATTCTTTGGAGATTAATGATGTCCCCAATTTCCAAGATGGCCATCTTCCATGATGCTATTCGGCTCCATTCTCTCCTGTTCTTCCCTTGGGTGTATTCCCTTGTGTTCGTGGGTTTTGAAAATCACTATAACGCCCCACAAATGCACACCATTTTGTGGAACTGTCTCACACTGTGAAAGGTAGTGCTCAGTCCCAAAGTCAAAGGTCGGGCAGGTCTAATCCAAGTGCAGAATCCAGAGCAGAAGCCAAACATTTCCAAAAGTCACAGCAGGTCTTCTTGTATCTGCCATGACTGAGTCAGAAGGTAGAGGTCTTGTTTTCTAGGTAGGGTTATGTATGTTAGAACCAGCATTTTATGCTCTTCGAAAAATAGTGCCTTAAGTCACACCCCCTACCAAGGTAACAGTCAAAGATGATCCCAAAGAAACAAAGGGTGTGGCCTTTTTCACAACTTCTCCTAAAGGTCTTAAAGATACTCCCAAAGAAATGAAGATCCTAGGACACATCCGTTACTGAAATGGGGTCTTAAAGATAACCCCAAGGAAACAAAGGGTGTGGCCACACCCTAAGGTTAGATCTGAATACCACCCCCCTTCTGTCCATAAACATGATAGAGAATTCTCGCTGTAATAGGCCCATAGACGCAGATATATAAAGGTGAGAATCATAATGTATCATGCAAGGAACCATGGCTAAAAAGGCCATATTAATGGACTATAACTCATTGTGTGTGTGTGTGTGTGTGTGTGTGTGTCCACACACACTGGTTTTTACGTTCTACAGACCCAGCCTGACACAGTCACCACCAAGTAATGAAGGTCCTGAGACCTTTGTTCTAGTCACACCTTTGTATTTTGAGGAAGCAGCTCTTCATCAATAATATTTAGAGTAGCATGAACTATATCTGACAATGTTCTACCGCTATTCATAAGACTTTCATGGTTAATAGTTAAGAAGTAGATTACATTTTATATCTGCCTTGTCGGTCTGTTCTTGAGTCTATTTGTAAACTCAGTTGAACTCTGATCCTCATGGGTGACCCTGTGGCAATAGGAAACACTAGTCACCTATCTTCTGTTTTCACTTCAACATGGAATTCACCAGGGTAAGGCAAACTGACAGATGAGGCATGGTTGCAAGTTAGCAATTTAAAATATGTTGTCTATTACAGGTGATGACATCATTCTGTTTTACTTCTATTGAAAAATTAGCGAAACAATTAGAATTGACCACACTCTCTCACCACTAAGAGCAGAGATTGTGGTTAAATGTAGGATTAATTTTTTTTAATTAAAGATCATTTTATCATTATGAAATATAACATCAGAGTCTAGGATGATACTTTATTTTTGACTGATGTGCTAAAATAGTAGATACAATGATACCAAACAAGAGTAGATGTGCTATTGCTGCTATAGAATTTATAGAAGATGAATGGAAAACTCGTGATATGACTCTTGCACAACTAAGCACAATCAGACACTTGAAATGGCAGGCGAATTGACTGCCAACATAGTTTCCATTAGAGAACTCTTGCCACAGGATGAGTTCCTAGTCCGTTTCATTGGATTGATAGATGGTCTATTCATTTTCAAAAGTTAATTAGGAAGAGTTCCCATGAGAGAATGTGGAGAGGTTTCAATGTGTTTCGTGCATCTGAACATTCTAGAATACTCATAGACAACACATGTGACTTTCACGTGAGGTGTGCTGCCTGTGTGAGAACTCTGGAGGTGATAACAAGGTGGCAATTGCTTTGCAAAATATAATCACCTGGTTATGGATTTTGATTGACCCGTAATTCCAGAGTTTTCTGGGGTCAAGGGAAGGGAAGCATTTCCTTTAGTCTACATATCCCCCAAACATGATCGACTAGTTTGTAATTACCTGAGGTTTAGTTCAGTGGTCACGCTCAGAGAACGGAGACTGGAGGGATATCACCAATGAGCAAAATTTAAAAAAAAATTTTCAAATGATCAAAAGAAAGAGAAATCAATCTGTCTCTTCAGGGAACACTCACTGAATCCACAATGTAAAGTAATCCATGAAAGTAAAACATTAACTGTCAACATACATTAAAAGAATTCCATTTTGGAATAATGAGTGAAAGATATAAAATTAAAGTTAAGGATGCTGAACAAAATAGCCTGATATAATGGCATTGTAAGTATGTCCTACTGAGTATGGAAAGGGAGAGAAAGGAACTTTATAAATGAGAAAGTCCATGACAAAAATAAAAAAAATCAACAAGTCAATGAGAACAACTGTATAGAAGGGCCGTTAGAGTAATTTTCAAGGCTAGAATACTAGGAAGCAATGATAGAAAAAATGCACAAACGAGACATTAAACACCACAGAGAACAGAAAGAGAGATTCTAGTCTATGAAACTAATAGATGTGTAATTGGAGTTCCAGAAAAAATCTAGAGAGCAACGGGGCAGAGGGAATTCTTGAGAAGATGCTAGCTGCAAATTTTACACAATAGAAAAAAGATTCCCATCTATACGTTCAAGATGTCCAAAAAAATTCAAGATTTATAATTAGAGCGAGAGACATATCTAGGTATATCCTACTGAAACTGCAGTACACCCAATACAAATGAAGATCTTAGAGGCAGCCAGAAATTAAAGAGTGATAATCTCTGTTAATAATAAAAATGGTACGAGATGAAAGTAGGATGTTATCATTGCTATTCTGAAAGGATATCTAGTGAATATATACGTTGAGAAGTTACATTTCAAGAGTGTCAGTAAATAAAACACATTTTCCCGACAAACAAATAATTGAGTTTGTCATCCACAAACCTTGTCTAATGAAAATGTCAAAGAATGTTCCAGTAGAGAATATTAATGTCAGTTGGTTTCTGGATCTTTATAACAGGGAACCCTTGCCTTACTGCCATCAGAATGAACATATCACTTTATTTCCCAATACAATGTGAGTGGAAGTGACATAAAATAATTCTGATAAGAAATTTTAAAGCTATTGTCCCAGATAGGGGTTACTTCTACAACCTAGATTCTAAAATAAAGAAGGTATTGAATGGGTCTATGGTAACTCTACTATGAACATAGATTTGAGAAAGTAATAAACCTTTATTGTATGCCAGTAGAATTTTGGAATCATTTGTTATTGCAGTATAATGTGGCTTACGTTATTGATACAGATGTCATTCAGATTGGAGGAAAATGATCCCAGATGGAAAGTCTTAAATACAAGATGGAATGACAAAGGGGAAAAAAATAATTCTATCAACTGTGGCATAACATCAATTGTCTTAAAGAACAATAATTATGTAGTATAAAATTTCCAATAAAAGAAGAAAACTGGCAGTTATTTTATATATGTAAATGGGATTATAGCATTTTAAGGTCTTTCATAAACAAATAATTATGAATCTAAAAGATGTGATTTAAAAAGTATTATGAAATAAGGAAAGGCATAAAAAAGAATGAATAATTTTTCAATATGAGAAATAAAAAGCTTATCAGTACAGATATTGTGTGTGGTAGTTAGAATTTATGTCAAATTGCATTTACCATATATACTCAAGTATAAACCAAGCTATTCAGTCCATTTTAATGCAGTTTTTTGGGTAAAATTAGGTGCCTTGGAAAATATTCGGGTTGGCTTGTGCTCGAGTATATATGGTATGTAGTGATTGAAAACAATCTGCCAGTCAGGTCCTAGCCTGATGATGTTTCCTGGGAGGTGTGACATTTTATAAAAGAGAGGATGGACACTGGTACATATAGGAACTGGAAACACAGGGAATCCAGGGTAGATGATACCTTCAGGACCAGTGGTGTGAGTGGCCATACTGGGAACGTGGAGGGTGGGTGGGTTGGAAAGGGGGACCGAGTTACAAGGATCTACATGTGACCTCCTCCCTGAGGGATGAACAACAGAAACGTGGGTGAAGGGAGACATCAGACAGGGCAAGATATGACAAAATAATAATTTATAAATTATCAAGGGTTCATGAGGGAGCGGGGAGTGGGGTAGGAGGGGAAAAATGAGGAGCTGATGCCAGGGGCTTAAGTGGAGAGCAAATGTTTTGAGAATGATGAGGGCAATGAATGTACAAGTGTGCTTTACACAATTGATGTATGCATGGATTTGTGATAAGAATTGTATGAGCCCCTAATAAAACGATTTAAAAAAAGACATTGGGATTCCTCTTTCTGCCCCTCAGTCTTCCTACTGCTGGGGCTCTGTACCTGCCTTAAGGGGTAGCCCATACCCAACCTCGACAACTGTCAAGCCATGCTATATTTCCACTCAGACTGGATTTACATACCCACACCTACCAATCTATAATCTTCCCACGTCCCACTTCAACTTTTTTTGTCATTGGCTGCAGCTATGTGAGTTTGAAGAGGTTACTTGCTAGCTTCAAACCCAGGCATTTAAGTTGGACTGGGTTGAAATACCTTCCTGATATCAGATTACTTTTTGATATAAAGCTCTTTCCTATACATATATGATTGCCATTGGTTTTGATTCTCTAGAGAATCCAGCCTAACACAAATTCATACCACGGGAATGGGCCTTTAGGGAAATAAATGATGAAGAAGAGTGGAGACTTTCGGACCTCAGCCTCATGGCAATTGGGTGGAATTGGATTTTCCTTCTCCTTCGGATACACCGAGGAGGTCACATATGGCCACTGTTGTATTCAGTTCATTTTAGGAAAGGCATGGGGATGGAAAATTCTTAGTTGCTCTCTTTGGTGATTCCTGAAATGAAACAAAGGAATGTAACGAATGTTAACTGAAGCTGGGAAAGTATAGCACCATTTGGCTTTATTGAGGTAAAAGCTTTGCTGCTTAGACAGAAAGACCTTTAGCAGGTCAGGTTCTGGACCCTAACACCATGTTGCATATGAATAGAATAGTTTCGACAAGAAAGGATTGAATTAGAATATTTTTTAAAGAATTATGTTTAGGATCTGACTATCCTGGGATTATATTTACTTCCCCTTACTTACAGTTATTGACATAATATGATAGAAATGAATATTTGAAATTAATAACCAGAGAGAGGATTTTTGTTTTGTTTTGTTTGGTGCCAAGGTTGAAGGCTTAGAAAAGGTAACCTCCTCTCAGGGCCTTAAGAGCCAAGCTATTTGCGTTTGAAAATTCATGCAACTAGAACTTCAGTTTGGACACTGGAGGAAGAAATAAAAAGTGACTTTTTAAAAAAAATTGAGCAAGTGATTTTCTTGTGACTATACCTAGCTTGGAAAAATCAGTGCCTATCAGCACTCCTCTCTTAGGGCTGACAATTAAAGGGAGCTTGTGGACAGCCAGGGATGCTCGCTAGATGACCTCTTGAGTTCACCTGTGGAGTGGAAGTGGGGGAAACGCCGCAATGGAGAGACAGGTAGAGACCCTATCTTTGGATAGCCAGAAGAGGTCAAATGTGGCCACATGAATCCCGTGGAATGACATAGGGACTAGAGGAGAAATGAGAACTGGCTGCCTGGCCTATGGATTAAGAGTTGTGTGTGCCCTGAGTCTATGATAGGACCTAGCCTGAGGGGGCTGAGGTTGTTGAGAACTTGTGGAGGAGACAGTGGTCTGAAGTGAGGGGCACTTGTGTGGGGAACTCCCTGACTTGCTATGGTACCCATTGACCTAGCATGGAAGGGCTAGGACAGAGTGGAGCAGAAGAAGATGTTTGACCATTGCTTGCTGACTTGATGGATGGTCTACTCTAGATTTGACTTTGTTTATGGATGCAAGCACAAGGTTCCAACTGGAGTGAAGATTCTTCACATCAAAGAACACCTTTGTCTTCTCCAGGGCAGGATAGAATGGATAGTGTAGCAATTAGATATCAGAATGGGGGAAAGTAAAGTCATGAAGTGACTGGCTTACACATTTTGATGGGTGGGAAATGTTAATAAGACTAGGATTAAGGTGTAGGTGTTCACAAACCTGCAATAATTAGGCATAGAATATTTTTGTTTTGTTCATTCATGTAATATATTTAAATAGGGATGGTGCATTTTTGTGTGTATGGTTTAGTTTTACCTTGTTAGGCATAAACATGATTTTATCATTAATTGTGTTTAACTATTATGTATGATTAAAGCATTGCTTCCAGGTGTCAGGTTGACAAGAGGTAGTCTGTGGCAGTTAGTTTTCTGTCTACCTGCACTTGTATAGGCGCAGATTCCACCTGGTCAATCAGGTCAAAACCAGATGGTGCCTACTGAGAAGTGTGATATTTTTATAAGAGAGTTACTGGGGACCCCTCCCCCTGTCTGTATTTTCACCTTCCTGCTTGCCCGGTCTCTATGCCTGCCATTAGGAGCAGCCCCATGTGAGCTGCTTGACCCTGAGAGATGTGAGAACCCTTCCATGTTTCTACTCAACTTGGATCCACATAATTACACTCATGAGCATCATGATTATCCTGTGATTGTCCTGAATCCCGCTTCATCCTTCTAGGTCATTGACCTGCAGCTACTTGAATCTGAAGAGGGCTCTGGCTAGCATCAGGCCCGTGTCTGGAACTGCAGTAGGCTGGGGAACCTCTTTTGGATTTAAAGCTTTTATATATACATATATATGTGCATTATGTGTATAAAATGTGAATAAAACCTTCGTATTATTTTAGAACATATACACCATATTAGGCTGGATTGTCCATGGGGGACATATGTGTCTGTGTGTGTGTGTGTGTGTGTGTGTAGAGAGAGAGAAGTTTTGTTTGAAAATAATATAAAGGTTTTATTAATATTTTATGCACCTACTTTTGACCTTTTATATAAATGGATACATTCGCAGAAAAATAAACTTGCTGATACTGACCACAGAAACCATTCAGCAGTGGATTTCTGACAAGGTGTCAGACTGGGTAGACATGCTTCCCAGACCGTGTATTGCAGAGAGAGGCGAGACTAACTGAAGAAGTTAGGGATGATGCTTCCGGAGCCCTGAGCTTCAGAAGAAAGGATAGAGAAGTGGTGTGAAGACCAATGAGCAGAAGAAGCTGAACTAAATGGCGCGTCAGAAGACCTAAGGAACAGGTGAATTGTCAGCTGGCAAGACACCACATGGCTACTTTGAACTCATGCCAGTCACGTTCTGACAGAGATAGCAACCTGGTAATCCACTTTGCCCACAGCATGAGTGCACAAATCAGCGGGTGGGGACCAGAAAAATGCATGTTTCCGCTTGTTTCCCAAACCCTTCTGAGGACCACAAACCAGGCCAGCCAATACCACCAGTGCCTGAGAGTCGGTGGTAAGGTGCTGTTCAGTTTGACCTATGAAGGCCTGGTAGAGGTGGGACAAATAAAGGATCCAGATTCGAAAGCCAAAAATGTTCAAAAGTCATGGCAGGCCTTCTTAATTCTACCGAAGTTCAGTCAGGATCTAGAGGTCTGGCGTTCCAGGTGAGGTAATATGTCTTAGAACTCCTTGGTAGCCCCATTAACTCCAAGGACAACAATGGGTGTGGATGGGTTTTCGCCCTGTATTAAGGTGGGTTCTTAAAGATGCCATCAAGGAAACAAAGTAAGAAAAAGAGCAATGAAAAGTTAAAGACATTCTTAGAAACTCGTTTAAAATGAAGAATTTTAAAAGGCTAAGAGTTTTGTTGTAAATTTTTCTCTGTCTAGAGCCTCAAATTAAGAATGGAGTGTGATAATTGAATAAGGTCAAGAAGAAAGTGACTTAATTTGCAGTTATGAAAGCAGTAGGGACAGGCATCTTGTCAGTGAGTGTGTTAATCACGACGATAATCTAGTAGCGATGCTTGGCTGTAAAATTGCTTTCTTTCCAAGTCTTTAATATGTATAACATATAGAAGCCTAGGGAAGCATTAATTTGACTCTATTTATAATCTGAGGTGGCAGGTGGGGGTAAAACATAATATATTAATTTACTACTCTTTGATGGTTCTTTTACATACGTTAAAATATTTCATTGTTAAAACATCTCCATGAAGGAGGTATTAATATGCTTTTACTTGTAATTACAAAATTGAGACTAAAGAAACAAGTGAATTGTTCAAAGCCTAACAGTTATTAAGGTTATGGACAAAGATTTAAATTTAGTTACTTCTGATTCTGAAGTTGGTGTAGCTGTCTCTATGTACGTGTCTCCTACTGTTATGTTCATTTATGAATCATTACTTCTAAATAAATAAAAACAGCATAGCATAGCTCTGCTTTATATTGTCCAGATTCAAAACTTTACATAGAAATCACAACTATAGTTCATTAATCTATTCCTTAGTTCTTAATTCTTTTGTTTCTGCCACAAAAGTGTAAAAGTGAGGTAGTAACTACAAGGGGACTGGGACATAACTTTGATAGCCTTAAGTTTCAATTATATTTTTTCAATAGTAAGATAATGGGAATCAGGGAGAGTTTAGCATTGGTGAAGATTACAGAATCAGGCACTTATTATTCTTGTAATTCAGATATATCTGGCTTATCTGATTACTCTAGTTTTCTTTTATGCCCTGTACAGAATGAGGCAAGCCAAGACCTCAGTGACTCTCTTGTAAAACAAAAAAGTGTATTTTCCATATTGGGTTCTTGTAAGCAACTGATATCATCTGCAGTAATATACAACTTATGAATTTGAGTTTGAAATTGTTTTCTGGAGAAAATATTGTACCAGAAGTATGGAGTTTTACTATTTTTTTACAGTTTTATTTACATCAGCACTCTGTGATGGGTTTATACATTTTATAAAGTCACTAGGTTGTGAGGTTCTATTTGGTATATATAATTTCAATTGTTATTAAAATTATTTCCTGAGTTTCCTAGATAACTATGTCCCCTTCTGTGACTAATCCTATACATAAACTTCATATTTCCAGATTCCTATAATTTCCTTTGAACAAATATTAGGATGTAACATATTTTATTTCTTTTGAGTCATCTACCAACTGTAAAAGTCTACCAATTGTAACAATCTTTCTTATATATTTTCTTGAATTTATATTTCTCAATCAAGCAAATCAACGTGTATGTTAATTGTTTACCAAATACAGCAGAAAATGGATATTTCATGTTTGGCAGTTGCTGATTATTTGACTAAGAGAACCCTTTGCCACAGAAAATGAAATCAAGAGGAGGAACCCTGCCTGGTATGCCCAATAATCCAATCTCTGGACACACGTCTTTACGAGAAAGTATATTTATTTCAAACTGCTAAGCAAGGAGTTGGGAGAGGGCAGTTCCTGAGATCTTTGTGAATAACTGGGTGTGTTGGACCAGAGAAACAAATCCAGAGACACTCACATGTGTGTAAGACAGAGCTTTATATCAAAGGGTAATTGTACACCGAGAAAACATCCTAGCCATTCCAGATCAAGTCCATAAATCGAATATTAGCTCATATGTCTGATACTCGTCCATAAACTTCTCTTCAGACTCACATTGCTACTTGCAGTGATGCCGAGTGCAGGCAGGTCCCAGGCCAGTGGGTGACGACTCTTGTGGATGCGGTGCCAGTGTGTCTCTGCAGGTTTCCATTGGATGGCTCACTCAGATTTCAGCTTAACTGCACATGGCTTGTTCACAGGAAGATGAGGGCAGAGAGGAAGAGAGGGCGTTCCCAGAATCCTCATGAGAAGGTCACTTCATTTGGTTGTGACCTTCTCATGAGGATTCTATCAAGGTGACATGAAATTATGTAACTACCATACTGGGCTTTGGCACTCTTGTGGGCTGGTCAAAATGGGAAGCTGTACGTGGTCAGACATCCTTTTTCTAGAAATCTCTGTGTTATGCATTGAGGTGACAGGGAGGATTGAGACCTTGGGGTGTCATGGTTATGCATTGGCTGCTAAACCACAAGCTCTGAGGTTACCTGCTAGAAAAAGGGTTACCTGCTGTCTGTTCCCATCGAGAGTTATAATCGCAGATACTCATAAGGGGAGTTCTCTGCCCTGTCCTATCAGGTCACTCTGAGTTGCCATTGACTCCATGGCAGGTGAGTTTGAGGATTTCTTTCTTTTTTGGGGGGGGACATGTGTGTTCTGGTGTTGGCTAAGAATCTTGAAAGTACCATAGACCGCCAAAGAAGAAACAGACCTGTTTTGCATGAAATACAGCCAGAATGCTCCTTAGAGGCAAGGATGGATAGACTTCATCTCACATACTTGGATATGTTTGTGAGAGAGAAGTCCTCTGAGAAAGGCATAAGTCTTGATATAAAGACAGTGAAACAGACTGACACATGGCTGCAGCCAGGGCTCAAACAATTGTGGGGATGGCACAGGACCAGGTAGTGTTTCTGTGGTCCGTATGTTTGCTATGAATCAGAAGTGTCCGGGTGGTCCCTAAGAACAACAACAGGGACCATGTGTAGCAGTGGCACACCTTGTGTCCCCCAAATACCAGTCTAACTCTATTGGTGGTGGATTTTATACTGGATGTATACGTTAAGGTCATTTATAAGACATGGCCAGATGAGACTGTAGAGGTGGATAAGTTCCAAGTCTGTGGGTGAGATGTCAGTGTGGTACCGTATATACTCATGTATAAACTGAGTGTTCCAGAACATTTTAAATGCGGTTTTAATGGTAAAATTAGGTGCCTTGGCTGATATTTGGGTCGGCTTATACTCGAGTATATACGGTAGGTACATTATCTGCTGTCAGTTTGGGACTTGAGAGGATTAAGAGTGAAGGGGTGGGACTAGTTTGTCAATCAGGTCATAGCCAATGAGGCCTCTGTGGGCATGGCCTTTTCCTAAGGATTCTGGGAACCCCTGTATTTCTTCCCTGGAGGCAGGAGACACACTTTCTCTCTGCTCACTCCTTTGGAGACTCTCTCTTGGCTCATTCCCTGAGAGACTCTCTGCTGTCAAGGCTGACTTCCTGTGAGACATCCCTGAGGAGAAGCCACATGGACCTACTCTGATGCAGCCCTGGTGCAGGAGAACCCATGTGGAGACCCCTGCCAGCGCTGAGATGCTCACACCACCCCTGGATCCAAAGACTTTCTACCCACTGGCCTGTGATCATCCTGCATTCGGCATCATTGCATGTGTTTTGTGAGTTAGAAGAAGACTTTATAGCTTGGTTTTGGACATATGGGCTAATATCGAACTTATGGACTTTTTCCGGACAGGGCTGGGATATTTTCTCAATGTTCAATTCCTCTTGTATATAAACCTCTTTCTTATATGCATTTGAGTTTCTATGGCTTTGTCTCTCTAGTCTACCCAGACTAACACAGTCAGGTTGTAGTCTTCTGCTGATTCACACATCTGAAAGCCTACGATCAGCAGGTCAAAGAGCAGACTTTGGTCTGCAGGTGTGGACGAATCCAAGATGGAAAGGTGGATGACTGGGTACTGATTTCTCCCATAATTGTTAGGCATTACAGAAAAGCTCTGGCTCAAAACCAAAGAACTGTTTATTAATGAGCCAAAATCAGGACCCAGATCCAACAAGAACTAAGCAAACTCTCCCACGTGTCTACTTACGTTGGGTACAGGCCAGAGACTTGACATCTCTTCAGAGAGGATTTCTATTTTACTGTCAAAACACACATTCATGACCTGGCAGAGCTGATATAAAACCTTAACTGTCACACTGTGCCTAATGGTGGTTATTGAAAATCTTGAAAGCGATTTCTACAAATTGAGATTTCTTCATACTAAGTCCCCTTCTACTACAATTCTGAAGGCCTGATCTTGATTCAACTTTAATAAGTGGTGCTTGTGATATATTTCCTGAATAACTAAAATATACCAGAATTTTCTGGATGCATTCCAAGGGGTTTAATTCTTTACTTGTTTGATTACCCATTCTTTAAGCAGCACACATTTAATCAAAGCTAGGTCAAAACCAGAAAACAAGAATTATTTCCAAATATAGAACCTGATCAGGACTCAAGCCACGCCTGTCTGGGGTGAAAGAGATAATGGATATCCTTCTTGGGCTCCAACTCAAAAATGGGTTCAAGGAGATGTCTATAGTCTAGTCAAGGATAAATCTCCAATGTATCACATAAATGGTGGGATTCAAGTAAACTAACAATTAGTGCACTGCCCTAATGACTTTTAATTATACAAAATCTATTTAATGAAAGATAGTTCATTATTTCATACAGTTAATACTTACATAAGAACAATAAAAGAGGCACACAGAGCTAGGTTGTTATAAAATTTTGAAAGTATTATTGAAAAATATTAAATAGTACCTGACAAATAATTAAATTGTAATTTAAGATATTTTCATATTGCTTCTTTAATAGCGTCCTCATTTGCAATATTCTTCACTTTTATACAACCATCATCAGCTGTGTGATTTATCCTTAACCGTCTTTTCACTGTAGAGATAGGATTCCATTCTGTTAATGGTAGGCCAATTAGACAATAGTCGTTTTAATTGATATACTATAAACAGGCAACTTCTGTTTTCTAAACATTATGTTCATCTTCGAAAAGCTACCTGTTTCTGCTGAGCTCACAGCAATTATTGTGACAATATATTTTGCTCTGTGAACCCTTTCAGGAATTGCATAATTCCCTCACAATGTCTCATGGGAATTAGAGGTGTAACATAATGCTGAAATGAAGGACCACGTGTCGCCCTCTGGTTGGTTTGTTTCTCTTTATGCTACATGTTTGCTGAAGTAAGAAACACAAGGGAATAAAAAATGCAGCATTTTATCAAAAGCATAATGAGTTTTATACAATGAATAAGCAAATGTTACAAGCATAGTTCTGTCTATTTTTTATAAGTATGGATGGAATGAGCAGAAGGAGAAAAATAAATGTGTGATTTCCGCATCGAGTGACAGATTACAAGTTTTTCTCTTCGAGAGACCCCTGATCGCACATGCCATTTAAAAACCAGTTCCACAACTCAACGGCAGCAACAAATGGGGACCGGTCCTCCTGGAGTGGTGTGGACTGGCTGAATGAACTACATCCCTGGCATCACAGTCACGTCTGTTGCAGCACCATGAATCCCTATGAGATTTTAAATGGGTGACTCTTAAGACAAAATGACTTACCCAAATGTGGTAGTTATATCATCTGGTGTCAGTTTGAGACTTGAGAGGATTAAGAGTGAAGGGGTGGAGTCTAGTCTGTCCGTCAATTGGATCATAGCCAATGAGGCCTCTGTGTGGGCATGACCTTCCCCTGAGAATTCTAGGAACTCCTGTGTTTCCTTCTTGGAGGCGGGAGACTTTCTCTCACTACTCACTCCCTTGGAGATACTCTACTGAGAAGATGCATGGTGATACACCCTGGGAATTGAAGAAGCCAAATGGACCTACCCTGATGCTGCCTTGGGAAATGGAGGAGCTACGTGGAGACCCCGCCAGCGCTGAGATGCTTGCAATGCTACTGGATTCAAAGACTTTCTATCCACTGGCCTGTGATCATCATGCATCCGACATCATTGCATGTGTTTTGTGAGTTTGAAAAGGATTTTATAGATTGGTATTGGGCAATATGCACTAATATCAGACTTATGGACTTGGACTGAACTGAGTTGGGATACTTTCTCAATGTCTAATTACCCTTTATATAAAACTCACTCTTATACACATACGAGTTTCTATGGATTTGTTTTTCTAGTCAACCCAGACTGACACACCAAAAGTCATCTTTATTCAGGCTAGTTTTGGATTCTCAAAACATGTTGTGTTTCAGACTGTAGACTGCCTCATTTTCAGATGGAAAACTCACCTGTTTCTCCTGAACAGAGGGATGACTTACTTTTCACACTATGATTTGGTATGCATGCATTGATCTTGTCCCATGTTCAGAAAAATGGCATCTTGCATGATCAGTAGGGAAGTTTTCATAGGGGATATATCTTAAAGTCATCGTTAAAACATAGCTCGTTCCAACTGTGCAGGCTTGCTGGGCAAGGAATGGATAGAGCCAATTTGAGCTGGTCCTAATAGCCACTGTTTCACCAAACAACTTGGATAAAGTGAGTTTAAACCTATCTGAGCTGGCTTCACTGTCAAGTTGATTGCAACTGATAGCGACCTTACAGGACAGAGTAAAACTGTCCCCTAGGGTGTCCTATGCTGTAAACCTTTAGGGAAACATGATACCACCTTTTCCACCTGTGGAATAGCTGGTAGATAGGAACTTCCAACCTTTCTTTTGGTTAGCAGTCATGTGCACCAGTTCTCAGTGGCTAAATGTTAGAAGTAGATGCAAGAAGCTTGAAGGATTTTTTTTCCCTAAGTCCCTAGGTATTTTTAAAATGTTACTTTAGAACTTATGCTATAGTTAAAATTTCTAGTTTATCTTCATAATTCCTACTTTATTAACTCTTGTTCTAAAAAGGCAACTATCATGGAGAGAGTATTGCTCACTTTCTTTAGGGCATAAAGATATAAATCAAAAATGATTCTCAAGAGAAAATGTTAATTCTCACACTTATTAAGGCATGGCTTCACGTTTATATCACTTGAGTATTTTGTATTAGATTTTAGTGGCAAAATATGACAAATATTTTCATGAATAAATTAAAAATATATAATATTTACTAGCGAATGCTTGCTTATATAGAATATTTACATAATAAGGTAAATGCATATTTAACATGTTTAAAAGCTTTCAATTGCATGCAGAATTTATAAGTAGATCCAATATGTTCGGTGGTTTAATGACAACATATGGTAAGTACAATGTCATTGAGGTTGTCATTTCTTAGCAGTTTTCCTGCCACATAATTCACGTGTCACACAGTTTAATAATTCAATCATATTAAAGAATAGTGGTGTAATCACCACCACAATCAATTCAGAACATTTTCTTCTTTCTTGTATTCATCGTTGTTAGGCCCCACATTCCCACTGACCCTCCCGCCATGACCCTACATAATTATTAATGTAGTTACTCTCTCTATAGATTTACCTGTCCTGGGTTTTATATACAGAAAATCATACAAAATAAAAATAAAAGACAAACAATAACAAATGCAAACAACCATGACAAAAGAGGGAAAAATTTTGATCCAAAAAAGCAGAAACTATTAAAAACTGAAACAACCTTAAAATGGGTCAAAAGGGAGATCAAATTATAAAGTGTTACGTTTAACCTAACTACATCTACAATAATTGACTTTAGGTTCTATGTGTCTGATAATAAGGCTATGGTCAGCGGGTTTTCATAGAAGGCTTAATCCTTGCAAATGGATTTTGGCATCCAATGTCATCCATAATCTTCTGCAACTGGGTAGTCAGAATTTAAGCTCTTATATCTCCCTGCCTCTGGATTTCAATATTATTATTTGTAACCCTTGGATCACACAGCCTGGTGTACACCTTCCATGTGGATTTAGTTTGTCTTTCACTTAGATTTTTTGTTTTAAAACAAGCCTTTAAGACCTCAGATGCTGTTCTTTCTGATAGCTGGGCACCATTTGCTTTCTTCCTCACACTTTTCTGTAGCACCCACATCTTCAGTGATTCCTTCTTGAGGGTGGTATCCAGTAAGGCAATGTCATAAAAATGGATTGTTCTTAGATTAGGGCTAGAATTAAGAGAGAACCGCAACTACATTCATATAACTATGGTTTATATGTATATATATCTGGTTCATTGTAGAGATATCATTTTATAATTGAGAACAATTATAAATCATCCACATGGGGCATAAAGCAATTCTATTGAAAGTGTCATTAATTTAGCCAATGATATAGAATATAAAGCACTGTTGAGAAAGGAAATTTTACATGTACAGGCCTGCCTTTCATACTGCAATACATGAATTGTTGACTTGTACCGATTAAAAGCATGAGTTACGGGACACAACCAATAACTGTTGGATAAAGGGCAAAGTTTTCAATAACACCCATTTGCAAGAGCAGAACCCAGCCTGCCAGACTAACACATCATAAAAAAACAAAGAAAGTACAACAATAGTAAATACATGGTGATTCCAGACTGCCTTCCTGGAGCACCTTCAAAACAAGCAAGGGATCCTAACTAAAGTCCAGTGAGCAGCAATTCCAAATTCTTGAGCTAGTGGTCTGCTTCTTACACTAAGGCAGTCCAGCCTTCAACCTAGGGAGGATGTCAGGTTCTTCAATGTACTACAGGTTATTTTAAGTGAAAGCTCAGTTCGCTTAGTGGATTTCCCCATTGAGTCCTTCTGGTGTGGCCCATCAAGGATGCTGTGAGCCTGGAAAGAACAGACTCTAGAGTCCTACTTGTCTATAACATTCAACTTGGGTCTCCAAGGTTTGGAGAAAAACTAGATGGAAAGTGTCCCATTGGTTATATAATACTGGGTAAATTCTCCCCTTGGGGTTCTATATAATCATTGTTACGCATTTTTCACAATGTCAGGTGGTCCCACCCAGTCTTTGCACCAACAGAATTGTAATCACCTTCTCTGAGACAGACTTGTCCACCTCCAACATGCCTTGACTTGAATGCCAGTAATCATTCTTTTAAAAGAATTGGTGATTTGGCATAACCTCAGAATAATGTATGACAGCAACTGATTGGCATTCTCCTTCTCCCTCTACTTTGAGAAACTGACCCCCGCTGAGGCAAAATCTCCCGTGATCAAGTGATTTTTTTAAGATGTACAAATAAAGGCAGTGTACAAATAAAGATGTACAAATAAAGGGAGATTAAGATGGACAAATAAAGGGGTCTTCGTGGTCAATAGGCAGGTTCCTTACTTGTTGCTTAGGAGACAGGATTAGAAGATCATACGACCTAAGACCAAAAGCCTGCCTTGGTCTTGGTGTTTATTCTTACAGTAGGGAACTCATAAGTCATTTGACATTTTGCAATTCATTGATTTCATTCAGCATAAAGGTTTCTATGTCCTTTCTTGTCACGGGGTGTTTCATTGATTTTTTTTGTTTGTATTTTTAAGGAATACAGAGGATGCCATTGTGTGTATGTATCAGAGTTTCTTTATTCTACCGATGGGCATTTGGGATATTCCCACTTCCTTGGAAATGTAAACGGTGTTGCTATGGACCTGGGAGAGCATACATCTGTGTTGTCTTTTACCTCTTTGGAGTATATTCCCAGTAGAGGTATGGCGGTCTTCTGGTATTTCTCTTCCTAGTTGCTTTAGGTACCACTTATAATACTTTTCACAATGGTTATTTATACGTATTTGCAAGCCCACAAGAAGCAAAAAAAAGTTTCAATCCCTCTCAACCCTCCCCAGCATTTGCTGTAAAGTTTTTTTTTTTTTGAAATTGGGCTTTCATTGTGGGTGTAAGGTGGTATTATTGTTCTGATTTGCATCATCTGGATGACTAGTGATTGTGACCATGCTCCCATGTGTCACCTTTGTGAATTGTCAATTCATGTATTTCACCTCCTTTAAATTGGATTATTTTCTTTCTTCAAGTGATGCAGAATTTTATAGATTTTAGAAATTATTCCCTTGTCTGTTTTGTCATCGCTAAAGATTTTTTTCCCATTCCGTTGGCTCTAATTTCACTCTTTGATGAAGTCATTTGATGTGCATTTTTCCCCAATAGGTCCCAATCATCACATCTGTTTTCCGTTCTGTGTGCTGCATCTTTTATATTTAGTAGTATATGTATTCCTGCAATAGGGACCTTAAATTCATCCCAATTTTCTCACTGACAAGCCAGCCCTATAGCTCTGGGGTTAGTGTTTAGGTCTCTAATTCATCCTGAGTTCGTTTTGTGCATGGTTGAGGCATAACCCCCTTTCATTTTCATTCTGTATCATTTTCTATGTGTTTCCTTTATCCTTTAGCTCTGTTTTTTCCCAAGTAAAGTGGATTTTTTAACGTTCCAAAGAGACTAGTGAATTGATTTCTCCATCCTTTAAGGGGAAATCAGACTGACAATGAACAACTTTCTTTGGCGACATATAAAGCACCTTATAAACATTGCCTCATTAATCCTTATACCAATAATGGGGAAACATTAATGTCCCAGTATTTCAAGTGAGACAAAAATCAAGAGATCTTGTTTCAAATCACGTGCTAACTCAGCGATCAAGTCTATCATAGAATTTTGTCTTTTGTTTCTGTTGCCAACGAGCATTGCTGTCACCTGGGCATTCTGATATCAAAGTAAGAGAGAGGTCTTCGGAACAGTCACTGATTATTAAGAAGTTATCAAGGAAACACAAGGACAGTAATGATAACTTTTGGCTTCCATGGAGTCAAAGGGACAAGACTTAACCTTGGCAAAGGAGCCCCCACAAGTAAAGAGGAAGGAACTGTAGGAGCAGATCACAGTGGCATCCAAGAGTTAATCAAACATGAGATCTTTGGGTACATTACAATAAAAATTATACAAGAAAATACTTAGAATTATTTTGATGGAGACTTTAGGCATGAGATAAATCTGGAGAAGTGGAAAATACTCAAATATTTGACAAGATAATCATAAAGGATTGTAATGAAGTAGAGAATCTATCAGTGTTTGAAGAAATTAATGTGTCTGTTTGGAAAGCTCCCTGATGAATTTGTTTGCAAATAGATGAATTGGATATATACATATGCTGAAAAGAGATGGGGATGACCGATGATGACAGTAGAAATACTCGATGGCATTCGTTTCACCTTAGTAGAGCTACAACCTGGCTAATATCTCATTGCACACAGTAAATTGGTTACTATTGCTACTTATATTTTAGAGATGAGACAGCTGAGCCACAGGGAAGTTAAGCAACTTAATTAATTATGTGTTAATCATGTTAGTCAAGTTAATCATATGTAGAAAGATAGTATGAACTTATGAGAACTATTTCTGAAAGATAAAGTTCAGAAGCTGTCCAGATTTTTAATAAATAAAAGAAGTACTAATAATCAAAAAGGCAAATCATGTGGAGAAAGAAGAGAAAGAGAATGGCCAAATCTTTTTGGGAAGATGGAAGAAAAAAAAGGAAGTTCTTAACCTGAGCTAAGGGAATCAGATAGATAACTGATATAAAACTAAACCCAACCTATTGTTATCTAATTTGGACTAGCCACCCTATGTCAATTTGTACAGGAATGGGCAGCTGGTTGGTTTGATCAGCTGAGCTTATCTACTTCACAGTGTCACCAGTGATCCTTAACTGTTATAAAGGACCTGGCCAATAGTGGCTCCTTAATATTTCTGTCTAACCAAACTCATCGCCATTGAGTGGATTCCAACTTAGAGACACCCCAGAAGACAAGTTGGAATTGCCCTTGTGAGTCTCCCTGATTGCCACTCTTTATGAGAGCCCTATCTTTCTCCCAGTGGAGCAGCTGGTAAGGTTTTGAACTGATGACCTTATAGATCGCAACCTGAATTGTAAACACAATGCCACCAGGGGTGCTAATATTTATGTATATTTCTTTCTAAACAATTAACTCACTGCTATTGATTGATTCCAACTCATTGCAACCCTACTGGACAGAGTGGAACTACTCCTGTGGGCTTCTGTGGCTGTAAATATTTAAGAGTATGGAAAGCCTCATCTTTCTTGGGTGCAGCAGCTGGTGGGTTTGAACTGCTGTCCTTGTGGTTAGCATCCCACTGTCTAAGCCACAATGCCAGCATCCCAGTGAATTGAAGAGGATGTCACCAGCTAACATAGAAATGCTTACAAAAATAGGTAAAATTCTACAGTGTCTAAAAGACTGCCACTTTTGAATGTACTTAATTGTCCATTAGGGCCCCTGGTGGCATGGTGCTTACAATTTGGGCTTCCATCGAGCAGGCCATCAGTTCCTAGCCACCAGCTGCCCACTGGAGAAAGACAGGGCTCTCCTAAAGAGTGACAACCAAGGAGACTCACAGAACGAGGGGACAAAGCTAGCTCGGGGGAAATCTTGAAAGGGAATGGTCACAGTCTCTGGAATGTCCAACCTGTTGCCATAAGCAAGTCTGATAGATTTAGGACCTTTTTAGCCAGAGCTAGGATCGGAGTCCATGCTAGGACAAAGTACATTATAGTATCAATTTTCTTTCATTCAGTGGGCTATTTATTGTCATAGATGAGGGCACTCGAATGCCTTCTTGGGCAGAGTTCAGCCCTAGAAAATGGGTCCTGAAAAGAGTTCCGCAGATTGGTTGGGTACCAGAGATTAGGGCATAGAGCCAATCAGGGACTAGCCAGGACAAAATGTATATAGCGGATTTATAGCTCAATTTCACATATACTGAGATAGATTACACATTTAAGTTATCAGATGAGGAGATCTCACTATTTAGGAGGGGAGGAAATCTCTAAAATCTCAGGCTAGGCTCTCAAACCCAATCTATGGGCTAGCCATGGCTCTGAGCCTGTGTGCTATATTAACTGGTATTCTGGGTTCTAGTACTCATTGCATGGAAGAGCTATATAGAACTCACAGATTCAAGGATTTTTTTTAAAGGACGTGACCATGCAATGTGATAAAGCAAGTGAGAAATGTCCAAGACACAAAGTCTTCCATCAGGACATGTTACAAAGTTTGTTCTGGGCTGCTGCCTCAACCCAAAAACGTTCAGCTCAAGTTCTGTGGGTCAGCCAACCCAGTCCCTGAATTAAGTATCCAGAGGCAGTCTACTCCTGTAAGCCTCAGCACAAAGGGACTCAGCTCTACTTTATTATGTCAGCAAGCCCAGCTCCCCAAAATAACAGAGACCCCCCCCCCCCACTCTACAATCCAGTCTCCTGCCCTAACCTTTGTATGCTCCATGGGCTAGGAAGTCCACCGCTCACTCGTGCTGTGGCTTCTGGCTTTGCTGCTGCTGCTGCTACTGCTACTGCTACTGCTCTGCTCTGATGGTACAGCTGCCTGCTGAATCCAGAAGGTTCGCTCCACAGGGGTCTAGGGGCCAGAGGACACTGCTCTCTTGCTTCTTGCTAGTGGTGAGGTTCTCCCCTTCTCTGTCTCAGAGGGCTCATTTTATGTGCAGCAAAAAAGCATTTCAGTGCATCTGTTCACAATTACATGTGAATCCTATCGGTATCTTCCCCCGTCTTCTTTCTAGACTCATGCAGGAAAAAGTGGGAGTTAGAAACTTCGACTAAAAAAGTCACATTGAACAATTCACTGCCCCTTCATACGTAGGTAGTACACCTTCCTTAGTACGTGCGTTGATTTGGATATTATTGCAGTCTCTACACCGAGTAGGGAATAGATAATGTAGTCTAATTATATGATGCTGAAGAAAGCACTCAACAACCAACCATTGTATTATGCTCCTGGGTTTTGTGGGGACGGTTGTTATCTCCTTAATGCTAGTTGAGGCTGGTTGAGAAACCCGAGAGCTGGAAGTGATTCCTGGATGGTTGGAAAGTCGTTTAGAGGCCTGTGTACACACAGATCCAGGATTACAGCGTTCACTATCAATTACCACTCATTGCGAAGACCAAGGTCCTCAAAACGACCACCAAGTAAAATCATGATCAGTGAAGAAGAGATTGCAATCGTCAAGGATTTTGTTTTGCTTGGAACCACAATCAGTGCTTGTGGAAACATCAGTCAAGAGATTAAAAAATGTGTCTGATCAGGTAACTCTCTTTAGAGTGTTGAAAAGCAAGGATGTTTCTTTAGGGACCAAGGTCCAGCAGCCTCAAGCTGTGGCATTTTCCTTTGCTCCATATTACGTGACAGTTGGGTATGAAATAAGGGAGACTGAAGAAGTCATTTGAATTGCGGTGCTGGGGAAGAATATTCAAAGCACCACAGAGCACTGAAAGGAATACAGATCTGTCTCGGAAGAAGCAAGGCCAGAGTATTCCTTAGAGGCAAGGATACTGGATTTAAGACTCTTACATACCGTGGACATGTCAGAGGACACCAGTCTGTGGGAAACAAAGATTTTTCCCAAGTTGTCTTCCCCAAATATATGCAAACCCAAGACTTTGCTTGCTACATATGGTAAATGACAGTACACTAGGAGGTCAGTGAAAGTAGGTCAGGGGTTATTCTCCTTAAGGGTATCTAGAGCACCCAGACTGTATAATCTGCCCCCTCTCTAAGTAGGGCCCACTCCCTTCTGATATTATTCTCGAAGGAGGGCTCGATGGCAATCCCAGGACCACTCAATGATGACTAAGGTTAGGTTACTATATTGAGTCTAGGGTAAGGTGACCAGATTTTAACATTAGTAAAGCAGGACACCATTGATGGGGGGGAGGAGGGGGGTTCTTGATTAAAAATTTAGTTTATATGGAGCAACAAAAATTTTCATAGAATGCAAAAATAGTATTGTAATATATTTTTAAAATTTCAATGTAAGTACAATTTACAAATGTAATACATTAAAATTATGTATAGTATTATTTTATTCTTTCGCATATTTCTCATTTGAGTGAATTATTTTTAGTAGATTGCTGTCGTTGTTTAAAAGGTCATGAAATTTTTCACAAGAATTTGTTAAATTATATTTAACACATAAAATAACTTTCAATGTCTCAACACTTAATTGTGATTTTTCTGATGTTTACACTTTATTTACCGTAGAAAAATGCGTTCAGTCGCAGCATTAGTTCCTGGTAAGGACAGCGAGCATTCCACAATTTTTAGTGCATTATTGTATGGCACATGGTTTGTTTCAAAATGATGAAACATTTCTAACCATTTGTTCTCTATTGTGACTTTTGCTGATGCCCAAGATTTAACCTTTTCCTTATCAATATTTTTTAAAATAATGATACCTCATTAAAAAGATCATTTTAGGAAATATTACTTTTTGGAAATTTTTTAGTAATATGATCGATTGAGTTTTTGCAAATCATTCCAATTAAGTTCTTGTTTTAATGTAACCCAATAAAAATGTTCAATATCATTGTAATGTACCGTCCACTCTTCTAAATAATCTATGTAGTTACTGTAGAACTTTTTAATGTGATTCATGATTTCTGCATGATTTATTGTACCTTGTTCTTCTAGCTGGCTTATACTATTATGGATAGTTAATGGAAGAAAATTATTTTCTAATTGCTCATGACACTGAAATTTTAAATTATTAACTTCATTTGCTACTTCGATTACCAAAATTTTGTCACCTTCAATAAGTTTTATTGCATTTTGAAAAAGAGCTGCTTGATTGTGTACAAACTGTAGCCAAATTTTTGAAGATTCTTTTTCAAAAAACTCTTTTAAAATTCTAGGACATTTATTCTGTGATAGAAAGTAGGATTTCGAAGGATCGTATATTTTCAAAATTCTTTTGATGGCTGGCCAAAGAGCTAACCAGCGCGTTTTACTGTACCCAAGTATTTTCTAATATTAGACTTCCGTAGTTTCACAAAATTCTTTAAGCATTTCAACGTGCACAGTGTATATATAGAAATAAAAATATATTTTAATAACAATATTTCCCACATCTTCGGGCAACAAATCAGCCACTGTTTGAAAAGTATTATGTATTATGTGCACTGCACAACCAACACCAAAAAAGTTTGATCAAGGTTTTTGTTTAATTTATTAAAAATATTATTTGTACCTCTTCTTGCTTTTCCTCCAAAATTTGCATCCGTGTTGTCTGCACAATATGCAATCATTTTATGTTTAAAATTTTTCCCAAAATATTAATAATGGAACTGAAAATTATTTCAGAAGTTTTGCCCGCCACAGAAATGAAATCTAAAATTCTAATTTTTATTCCAGTTTCTGAATAAAAAAATCTAATAATGGTTAGAAATAACTTTAAATCGTTATGATTCGATGCATCAGAATATATGGATATAAAATTAATTTTTTTCTAGATTTTTGTTTAATTCTGAAAATGCATTTGGAGAAAGCACATTACATACAATTGCTTCAGATTTTGTTCTAGCATAGGCAAACTTTTGTTGATTAACACTTTGACAACTTGTGATGTACAGTCCATAGATCTGAAGGAATAATTGTGATTAATAGCATGAAAAGACATAAGTCCTTCTGCTAATGCTAATTTCTTTTCTTTGTCTCCACAAGTTGTTTTTGAAAAAAAATTCCTGTATTTTGGAGGAAGATGCAGCAGTATTTAAATATCTTTTATCTTTCTGTTCTCCAAGTGCTTTGAAATATCATTCTTTCCGCCTGCAAAACAGAAAATTCACCATTACATTTCTCACACTCTACCATGTAATCACTTTTGGTATTTCTAATAAAAGGAAACTTACTTCTTAGATCATTGTTGAATTTGCATCCTCTTTTCTTACACATTATGTTAAAAATCTAAAAAAATAATTTAAAATTATATTAAAATTATTATATACATATTGCTTAAAAACACAGCAAGTAGGTACATAATTATATGAACATATTTTATAGTTAGTTTATGAATTAATTTGATTGTTTAAAGTAACTATATTTTAAAAATTATTTTAAATTTAATCCTATATATTCTTATTTTACCATAGGAGTGAGTTCAATTCCAGATGTAAAAGATGGCTAGGGGCTATAGTCTGGGGGGGCCCACCGGTTAATTATATAGAAATGTAAACCAGAATGCCAAATATTTGTATGGCCCAGAGGTGATACTTATGTATGTCTACATGTATTCCTTAATAATACTGACATAGATTTGTTGTTTTACACTCTCTAATATAGAGTATTTTTTACCTTGTTCATAGCTATGATTCATTATTTTTCATTCTTAAGCAACTACTTAAAATACTCCAGAGCTACTGCTGTTCAATCTCTTATATTAAATTTTTATCTCTAGAAATAGTTCCTTTTTCAGTTGGAATTTTAAGGTTCTTAGAAATAAAGATTAGAGTGTGGAAACATTGCCAATTTAAAAGTGCATCTTAAAATGGGAAGAGTTTCAAAATTGGTTAAGAAGCAGCTCGTATCCTGAAATGGAAAGGGCTATCATATATTACAACATCTACAAGTGAATTTGGCATTCCCTATACAATTCTCCAGGTCTAAGAAATAGAGGACTCTATTTCTATAATGTGTTTGATTTCTTGACCTTTCAAGTAAAGTTAAATTTACTTAGAGTGGTCATCAATGTTCTTTAGACTCTATTCCTAATCTTATTTCCAAACTTATTTTTATGAATATCTTTGAAGCTAACCTTTGCTATAGTGGAATTACACCATGTACATTTCTATAACCATAATCCTCACTTCCTTATTTCTGTACATAGACTTGAGCTGCCCCTTCCATTTGGGACATAGTCCTCTCTCAAGGTCAAAAATCTCACTCAACTCTTAAGGTAGGTGGTGTTTCTGTACCAAGGGAGATAAACAACTCTTTTTTGACAGCTACTAAACAATTTATAATCAAAGCAGTCTGGATACCACGTTTTGCAAAATACTGGTTTATGAACTTTTTCAGGCAAAGTAATAGACACCCCAAAGAGATCCCTATCCTAATCTTCAGGACTAGTGAATATGTTACACTAAATAACAGAGAAGAATTATTTTGAAAATGAAATGTTTGCTGTTGACCTGGATATAAAAAGATTACCATAGATTATCTGTTTTAAAAGATTAAGGAAAAATTCATCTCTGAAAGTTTCAGAGGGACACTGTAAAGATTTGAGAGTCAGAGAAGGACATGTGATGATGGGGCAAGTTACCAATAGACAAGATAAACACGACGTGTGTGTGTGTGTGTGTGTGTGTGTGTGTATCTAGGGAATAAATGTCATACCTTGGCGACAGCGGGAAGGAAGGGGTTATAGAAAGGGGGAACCAATCTCGGGGATCTACATGTAACCTCCTTTCTGCAGGATGGGCAACAGGATAGTGGGTGAGGGGAGTGTAGGATAGGATAGAGTAATAATTTATAAGTTATTAAGGGTTTGTGAGGGAGGTGGGAGTGGGAAGGGAGGGGGAGGGAAAAAGGAAAATGAGGAGCTGATTCCAGGAACCCAAGCGGAAGGCGAATTTTGAGAACGATGAGGGCAACAAATGTATAAATGTGCTTTACTCAATTGATGTATGTATGGATTGTGATAAGAGTTGTATGAGCTCCAATAAAATGATTTATAAAAAAGAAACACACACACACACAACCACATCAAAGATTCTGCGTTGATGACTGGCTGGCATCTGTCTCTCTCCCAGTCCACAGGACCATCTTACAGAATTAATGTGTCTTCAAATGTCCAATTCCTGACAGGGACTGGGTACCCAGTGAAGACGGTAAGCATGGGTTTATTTGCTCACTGAAGAACTCACAGCCTGTGCTGATAGAAGCAGAAATCCGAGTGATTTGATGTGAGAAGACATAGTCCACTGGCTTGGAGTTGGAGGAAAAGGGCTATTCACCAAGAAAGGCAGGAGGCCACCCTCATTCGCTGCCACCAAAGTGGTTCCACTTGTCACCACCCTGTAGGACGACGGGGTCAACCTGCCCCGCGTGTTTGCAAGATTGTAACTCTCTGCAGGAGTAGAAAGCCTCATCTCTCTCCTGTGGACCTGCTGCCCACCAAGCCACCCGGTGGTCTCTAGAAGCTGAAAAAGGAAGGGCTTTCCCACAAAATTTATACTGAAAGCCAACCTCATTACTCCTTTAATCTCCAGACTGAAGGAAAAGGAATCTGTGAGGCTTTTAACTACGAAATTTGTAACAATTTGTTACATTCTTCATAGAAAGCTAATATATGCACTAAACAAGTACAATCGCCCTTATAAAAGTTCTTTATCTTCCCTTATTAAATTCCAGCTCCCAGTATTAATTTGTTTATACTTCTCTAATAACCACGAATCATTTGTTATAGTTTGTATTGCATTAATACTAAATTTTTTTAGCGAGGAGGCATTTTGTTCTTAGTTTTTATACCTGCTCCAATAGCCAGCAATAGCAATAGCTAATAGCCATTCAATAAATACGTAGTGAAAGAGTGTTAAATTCTTATTTAAAGACTAATTCTTTTGTAGAGCATAATTTCCTTTGTCAGAGTGTGAAGTCATTCTTTCCAAATAGTAGCTACTTTAAAACTAAAGTAAAATAGAAACAAAAAATGAAGAAAGGAAAACTTCCCTTAAAACTTAACTGAAAAGGCCTTTTATAGTAACTTTTAAAGCAACTATAAAATCTTTATTCCTATAAGAGAACTGAAGGCAATATTAGCCTTGTGTTTTACATTAAATTTGATCGTGGGTTGTGGATACTTGACAAAATAAAGGGCAATCGCATATGCATTTTGCTACTGCTATTGTGGTTAAAGAGAGCTTTCTGGCATAGTGGGTCTTGCATTGGCTTGGTAATCAAAAGGTCAGCATTTCAAATCCACCGGCCTGTGTGAACCAGAAAGATCAGGTTTTCTACTCCCCTAAAGATTTCGAGCCTCGGAACCCCCCTGGAGCAGGTCCCCTCTATTGTATGGAGCTGCTTTGAGTCGGAATGAACTAGATGGCAGTGTGTTTAGAGCTGTTAAAACATTTTTGTCTAGACCAAGAGTGCTTTTCAAGTGTGGCCCCAAAGGGTTTCTGCCCTGTTAGCCAGCCAAACTCTTTCTCTTTCTGTTTGAAAAGCTACTATGGGCCAGCTTTGTTTTTCTGTTTGAGTTCTTCAGTTAATATATTCTTGATCAAATATGCTTAAAATATATAATGCTGTGGATTGAATTGTGTCCACCTAAAATGTGTATTAAAATCCTGATCTCTGAACCATAAGTATGACCTATTTGGAAATAGGCTTTATTTATCAAAGAGATCATACGAGAGTCATGCTGGACCTAAATCTAATCAATTTTGAGTTATATCAGAGCAGAATAAAAATAGAAAGACACACACACGTACACATATGGAAGAGGAGAAGAAGATATCCGGCTGAGCTAGGTGCATTTAAAAGTCTCGGAATCCAATGTTTGCTGGAAGCAATTAGAAACTCATATAGACCGGGAAAGAACTTGTGTTAGAGTCATACCTGGAATTCAGCTGCCAGTGTCCTAAACTGTGGAAACTGAAAGTCTAGTCTTTGCTGCTACCTGACTTATGATATTCAAGGTACCACTATTGTAACTAAGACAGTTAATGCCAATAATTTTGTTTTATAGTTGTCAAATATTCTGTGGTACATTTAGATATTTTAAAGTTCTTATTTATAGCAGAATTTGAAAGATTTGTGAACCAGATTGCCTGTATGTGTGTTGGCTCCATTTAGTTTAAAATCACACTTTAAGTTATCAAATCAGTTGAGTTTCTGTAATTTATGTTCACTTTAGATTCCTCATAGTGACAACTGATGGATAGCCCTTGAGTGATTTTTTATTACAAGACAAGATTGAATATGACTTGAAAATCAGTATTTTTATCAAGTCTGCACAATACCTTTTTTAAATTTGAAAATTTTGTTTAATTTTTCTATTTCTAATACCAGTTGACAGTAATTATCTTAAGGTACTTAAAGAATAAGCCATGATACTGTATCATATGATGGATGAGATCATTTAATGGACTAATTATTATTATTATTGTCATTTTTCCCTTTACTATGGCTCTGTGACAACCATACTCATTGATGTGACTAATAACATCAACAATAAATATATATTTCCATTATATAATAGAGGCGCTGTAAAGGAGAAACAAGATACTAAGTGTTCATGCCAATAAGCATTTGTGACAGTCACTATCAATTGAGCTAGTGGTTAGGATGAAAGCTATTGTTTCTAAGGAATCTTGCTAATAGGGTGAAGTAAAAGCAATTACACAGCAGTCACATGTAGTGTGCATCTTTCCTGAATAATTAAGGATACACTTGTTTTTATAGGTACAGGTAAAGTGCTATGGGTGATAACTAAATTTATTTTAGTTTGGTAAAAGAAACAGCCAGATTGGCAATATATATTCTCGCTGTTTAATACATTTTTTAACAGGCAAAATGGTAAAATATCTTCAGAAGAATGAGTACTGTTTTGAGTTTTACTGCTCTATAATTTTATAAACTGTAAACTTTAAAATCTGTGAAAGAGATTGAAGAGGAAAGTTTCAATATTTCTAGGGAAAAATACACCCATTTTAGTAGTTGTGTTAGGCAGGGTTCAATAAAGAAGCAGAACCAGTGACATAGATATATGATAGGTAGATAGATAGAAAGAAATATAGAAAGAAAAATTTATATCAAGGAAATGACTCACACAGTGTAGAAGTGGAAAATCCAGTTGACTCAAGTTCGTAGACCCAATGCTAAGCTAGAGACTTTTGATTACTCATATCGTTGCAAGTGATGATGATGAACCAGGAAGTAGGAAGATGAAGTAATCACAGTCTGTTGGATGTCAGCAGGTGAGGCTTGTGCTTGCAGAGGCAAGTAAATCCAAAGTTGGTAGATCAGATAAGAGATCAAATGGCACATCACTCATAGCTCCTGGGTTCATCAGGCAATATGGCAGACCCTTGCCTAAAGTCCAAAGAACCCAAGAGCAACAGATAAAATGCAAGATGTAGGCTCAGCAGAAAAAATGAATGTGCTTAGCATAGCTTCTATTTATATATCAAGTAGACTATACCCCTGAGGAAACAACATTTGGTCCTGTAACCCAAGTCAGGGGTTGCAATCTACTCTCATCTCATAGCTACTTTGCTGCTCACTGCAGATCTCATAATAGAGTTGATTACATTATGTTAGGTAACATGGAAAAGCCTTACTGCCAAATCATGGTGCAGCCAAGTCGACACAAAACCTAACAGTAGTCATAGTCCTTGAAGATTTTCCTTGAAGATTTTCAGGACACAAGAAAACAGATGCACTACAATGTTCCAAACACTATTATAAATAATCTACATATATCATCATAATTTATTCTCACAATAATTTTTTAGGGCAGTGGGCTTTTCTTGTTACTGGATGTAATCAAGTTGGCTCTGATTTGTAAAGACCCTGTGTACTGTCAGCCCTGTGGACCAATGGGTTTTATGTCCATGAACTCTAGAAATCAGTGATCAATCACATAAAGCAAAAGAAATAAAAAGGAGGAGCAGAAAAATAAAAACAAATAAATGATCAAAACAATCCCTCAAAAGCTAAGAGGGAGTTTAAAGTTCTATGCTTATTAGTAGTAGTATTTATGCTATATTATATAAGTAAGCTAGTGATGATTTGAAGAATACAGGAAGATGTGCATGGGTTATATGTAAGCACTATGCCATTTTATATCAGGAACTTGAACAGCCACAGCTTTTTGCATCTGCAGGTATACTGTAACCAATCCATGGAGGGGGAGGACACTGAATGAGAACTGGACAACAGAAGGACACATTTCTGGGTCCTGCACTATTCCTACATCACTGCTATGTTTGACCCCATTGTTTCTGCCATTGTGACAGTCCATCTTGCTGAGGGACTACCTCTGTTTTGCTGCATCTCTACTTTACCACGCATGATACCCTTCTCCAGGGACTGGTCTCTCTTGAAAACATGTCTAGGACGAGTCAACCAGGGTGCCCTATAGCACTGAGGAAACACACAACATTCCTCTAGTGCTTTAATGCTTCCTCCCTTCCCACTGTCATGACCCCAACTCTACCTACTAATCTGGCTAGACCAGAGTGTGTTCACTGGTATAGATAAGTGTTTTCAAGACATGGAATCCAGGACAGATAAATCTCACAGAGACATTAATGGGAGTATCAATACCATGAGGCTAGGGGGAAGGTTGGGGGAGAATGGGGAGAAAGGGGAATAATCACAACAATCAACATATAACACCCCCCGGGGGTGGGGATAAACAACAGAAACATGGGTAGTCGATGGTGTAAGATATGAAAAGAATAATAATTTATAATTTATGAAAGGGTTCACCGGGGTTGAAGGTTGGGGGAGGAAGAGAAAGAAAACTAGCTGATACCAAGAGCTCAAGTAGAAAGAAAATGTTTTGAAAATGTTGATGGCAACATATGTACAAAATGCTTGATACAATTGATGCAAAGTACATGAGACAAAGTCTAGCCATCCTTGACTCAAAGGAGCATTCTGGCTGTACTTCTTCCAAGACAGATTTATTGGTTCTTTTGGCAGTCGATGATTCTTTCAGTCTTCTTTGGTGGGGTTGGTAGTGGATCCAGGTAAAATAAAATCTATTACAATTTCCCTATTTTCTTGTGATGGTTTGTGTGCCCATCAATATTTTGCCCTCAATATTGCCCCTTGAGGCTTGAGTATTTTTTTCTGCTTCAGAAAATCTGAATGAATGTTTCTTTACCCTTGATTTCTATATACAGCTCTTTAACATTTTGCTATAATACTCTGCTTTTTCTTTTGTATTTTCTCTTTGGAATCTCTGTTTAGCTCATGTCCTCCAGTTAGTTTAGCGAGTCTATAGCCAGGAGCAAGTATGGAGGCATTTTCTTAACTTCCATTTGTTCTTTTCTTTCTTTGCTCGTTAGTGATTATTTCCTTCCTTTCTGTAGTATGTCCTCAATGTTTATTTGGTCATCAGTCAAGATTACTCATCATGTCAGAGTTATTTTGTGTCTGGACATGAAATTCAGGTAGGATATATTAAGGGCTCTGTTTGGTTATCTAGATTTATTTTGATTTTCATTAGCTTCAACTAGAACTTGCATGTGAACTATGTGTGGTCTCTGTTGTAGTAGGCCTGTGGCTTTGTTTGGACGGATGTATTAAGATTTTCTATGGTCTCTTGTGACAGATAGAACTGATTTTATTTTGTGTATTCCATGTGTATCTGGTGTGGTCCATATGTATGGTCATCACTCATGTATTTGAAAAGAAGTTTCCAATGTTTTATGTCATTCATTTTGAAAAAATCCTATCATGCAATTTCTGGCCTTGTTCCTACCACTAACATGATGTTTGCTACTTACTGATCTTTTTATTTCCACTTTTTCATTCCAGCCATCAATGATTATTAATGCATCTTGATTGCATGTTTGATTAATTTCAGACGGCAGAACTTGATAAAAACTTCCAACTGCTTCACCTTTAACATTAGTGGTCGGCGCATTCATTTGAGTAGTGGTATCTTACCTCATTGCCTGCAGGTGTATGAGCATTGTCCTGTGACTACCATGGCTGTACTTCAAACAGATCTTGACGTGTTCAGTTTGACCATGATTGTGGTACAATTCTGCTTCAATTTTGCATCCCAGGCACAGTAGACCATGAGACTGTATGATTGAAAATACTCATTATCAGTTCATTTAAGCTTAGACTATTGATCGTTAAGAATGCTCTTTTATCTTTTGACAAGTTCTAGTTTTCCCGGATTCATACATTCTATTTCCCACCTTCCAATTGCTCATGGATTTTAGAAGAGATTTTTTTTGTTATTTTGAGTTGTGCCACATCAGGGAATGGCCCCAAGGCTGTCCTCCATCCTATTGTTTGTTATGTGTGGCTGAGCTGTGAGGAAGCATCTCTTCCCCAGTTACATGGTGAATGCTTTTCAACCTGAGAAATGTATCTTCTGACAAAACATCAGACAATGCTGTACTGCTTATTATATGTTTCAATTGGTCACATTTTCAGAGTAGACCATTATATCTTACTTCCTCGTCTGTCTCAGTCTAGAAGCTCTATTGAAACCTTCCACCATGTATGATCCAATTGGCAGTAGAAATAAAAGTGGCATAGCTGTCAGAATCCCAACAACAATGATATTTTGGGACTCCAAAGTGACCAAAGGAACATATTTTAAAGACGTTTTAGGAAAATAAAATATTGCATGAGCTAGCCAGACAAGCTGGATTATATGATTGGAAGATTGAAAATGAGGAGGAATTGAAGCACTTGCTGATAAAAATTAAGGACTGTAGCCTTCATTACGGATTGCAATTCAATGTAAGGCAGACCAAAATCCTCACAGCTGGATGAATTGTTAACATCATGGTAAATGGGGGAAAGGTCAAAGTTGCCGAGGATTGATTTGACTTTGATCCATAATCAGTTCTCATGGCAGCAGCAATCAAGAAATCAAAAGATGTGTTACACAAGGCAAATCTGCTACACAGACCTCTTTAGAATATTGAACAACAAGGATGTTACTTTGAGGACTGACCCAAGCCATGATTGTCCATTGCCTCATATGCATGTGAGAGTTGGACAATGAATAAGGAAGCCCATAGAAGAGCAGATGCATTTGAAATATGGTACTTAAGAATACTGCTGAAAGTGTCATGGACTCCAAGCCAGTCAAACAGATCAGTCTTGGAAGAAGTAAGGCCAGATGAGAGGCAAAGATGGCAAGTCAAATCTTGCAAACTGTGGCCATGTTGTCAGAAGAGGTACATCCCTGGAGAAGAACATCTTTTTTAGTAAAGTAGAGGGGTGGCTAGAAAGAGGAAGACCTTTAAGAAGATGGCATGACGCAGTGGCGGAGTCAATGCGCTCAGGCAGAGGAACAATGGTGAGGATGACGCAGGACCTTGCAGTGCCTCATTCTGTTGCTCTGGGTTGGAGCTGACTTGATGTCACCTAATGGCAACATTAGCAAGTTAAAGGCTAAACAATCTATCAGTAATTTATTTTCCAATAGCATTATTCACCTGTTCATTCTTTGTGGCTGTAAAAAGCTTTCTTGAATAATCGTTTTTTGCACTGGAAAATCTTTCGCCATATACCCTCAGCCTTGATTTTGCTCTTTCAGTCTTTTTTATTCCTCAAACTGCAGAATATTGAAAGAGAGTACAATTCAATCCTCGTGGATACTGTGGTACTAATGTTTTCTGCCATGGTGACACACCTGTGAAAAGATATGGGTAATGTCTAACCTGTCAATCAAGTCATAGACTAATGATTTCTCTTTGACAATGTGTCCTATTTATAAGAGACCCTGTGGATACCACATCCCTCTCTCTTGCCCATCTCCTTCCTGCTTCTGAGGCTGGTGGCCCATGTAAATGTTAATGTAACACTATTAGGATACAGGTTCTGTATCATTCATTTCATCTATTTAAAGTGTATGATAAAATGTATTTTAGTATATCGAAAAGTTATGCAGATGTTGTCATGGTAAAGTTTATCATATTTTCAGCCAATGCAGAAGTCATTTTCCATTTTGCCCAAGCATTTTCTCCTCACCTCAGGCAACTACCTATCTGTTCCTTAATTTTTTATGAGATTTTCCCATTTTAGATATTTCATATAGACATACATTTTTGGTGTCTGACTTCTTTCATTTAACATAAAGTTTATGATTCCCCCATGTGTAGCAAGAATGAGTACTTGATTATTTTTTATTGCTAAATAATATTCTGCACTGTGCACATAGCATATTTTATCTGTCCATACCTTTGGGGATAGGTATTTTGGCTATTTCCACTCTTTTTGGTGCTATCAACGATGCTGCTTCAACACTTCTGCACACATTTTGTGTGGAAATCCATTTCTTTCTCTTGGTCTATAGCTGGAGGTCGACTTTCTGGGAAACATGATCGCTCTATCTTGAACGTTTTTTGAAGAACTCCGAGGATGTTTCTAAATTGGTTTCAACATTTTCCGTTCTCCTCAGCAGTGTATGTATGAGAGCCAAATTTCTTCCCATCTTTGCCAACACTGATTACCTACCCTTTCTATTATAGAGCTTCTGTTTAGTGGGAAAGGGTCCTGCTAACCTCAGGGTCAGTTGTTTGAAACCACCAGCTGCTTTATGAGGGAAAGATGAGACTTTCTACTTCCGTAAAGATTTACAATCCGAGGGACCCACAGGGAAGTTTCACCCTATCCTTTAGGGTCACCATGAGTTGGAATCTCCTAGATGGCAGTGGAGGAGTTGTGAAATGGAATGTGATTTACATATATCCCTGATGACTCGTGATTTGGAGACTATTTTCATGTAATTATTAACCTTGTTGTATGCTCATTTAAGAAGTACCTATTCAAATACGGTTTGTTTTAAAATTAGGTTATTTTTCATTTTTACCAAGAACTTGTAATAGTTTTGGCATACTCTAGTTACAAATTCCTTATCAGATACAGGATTTGCAAATATGTTCTTCTGTCCTGTGGGTTATATTTTCATTTATTTGGTGGCACCCTTTAAAAATAACATTTTTTTAAAGTTTGATCAGGCCTAATTTTATCTATATTTTTATTTTGTTGTTTTTGCTTTTATTACTATAGTGATAAAGCTTTGCCTAATTCAAGTACACTATTAGGATTTACTCCTTTTTTATTTTCCAAGTGATTTATACTTTTAGCTCCTACATATAATTCATTTTGAATTTTTGGTACAGACAGTCTACAAATTGTCATAAACATACAGAAAAATTTAATCCAGGGCTTTAAACTTGCTTTGTCATTGCTGTAGGAGTTAAACAGGAAAAGATCAGACTTTTTATAGCATGCATGACTAGTCAAGGTGACCAGAACAGGAAACATTACAGGTGGAAGCCCTGGAGTGGGAGACTTGGAAGAGGTATAGGGAGGCCTTCTAGAAGAGAACCACACATAGGAAGCATCACTGTCTATTGAGATCTTTGAGTAGGGCACTGCCTTGTTTGAAGCTCTGCTTCAGTGTCATGTCAATACCATCACTTTGAAATCATTGGACCAACCTCTAAGCACAGTACATTCATTACCACAATCACCTTCAGTTGCTATGAATGCAGCTTTTAAAATATTGAAAATGCTTCTAGCTTTTCCTTGCTCTAAGGTTGAATAAGAACTATATACACCTGTTTCAACTGACCTACAAATTCTAAAAGAAGCAATATTAATGGGGTTGCCTGTATACCGCGAGAAAGTGATCCAACTTCATTCTTTTGCACGTGAATATTCAGTTTTTTAAGGATTGATTTTTTATTATTCTGTTTCCCCATTGGATTTTGCACTCTTGTTGGAAAATCAAAAAATATATAAAAGTAAATGTGATTTTTAATTTATCCATATATATATTTGACTATCCTTTTGAGTATGCCACAGATGTGCTAATTAGTGAAACTTGGAACTACATCTCAGTTATCTACTGCTGTCATAATAAAAAATATAAGTGTGTAGCTTTAAAGAGTAGCAATTTATTTTCTCACTATTCCAGAGGTGAAAAATCTAAATTAAGTTCCTGGTTGATGACTTCTGTAGGCCTCCCTTCTGACTTCTGGTAACTGCCAGCCTTCTCTGGTTTTCCTGTGTGCTTCCAATGCATCTGTGCTTCATTCCTTTCTATTTGTGCTCCTGGCTATTCTGTTTGTTATGTAAAACATGACTCCAATGTGATTAGGCTTAGGATCCATGCTATTCTGATACAATCTCACTGACGTAATAAAAGAAAACCTCCTTTTGATGATAGACAATTAGCTGGTGATCAGATTGAATGATGGAATTTTGCAAAACCATCAATTTCTTCATTTCCAGCAACTTAAATGGTTATTATTCATGTAGGCCTCGCCAGATGGAATACACAGGTATCAAATTAACTACATCTGTGGGAAGAGATAATGGATTAAGCTTAATATGAACAGCCAAGATGAGAACAAGTGCTAACTGTATTTATATGTTAGCTCACATTGGCATTGAAAAAACAATGAAAACAAGTCCATGACAGCCAAAATTCAACTGTGAGTATATCCCACCTGAATTTAGGGACCATCTCTAATACAGAATTGATTCATTGAACACTAATGACCTGGTAAACTGTGGGATGGCATCAACAACATCAAACATGAAGAAAGCAAATTTCATTAAAAAGACAGGATAAAGAGAAAAGATCAAAGTGGATGTCAGAAGGGGCTCTGGGACTGGCTCCTGATAGAAGAGTCTCACTCTCAAACTCACTACCATCGAGTCAATGCTGACTCATAGCAATCCCTGTGGATTTCTGAGACTGTAACTATTTATGGGAGTAGAAAGCCCAGTCTTTTTCCTTTGGATCTGCTGGTTACTTTGAACTCTCAACCATGTAGATTACAGCCCATTGTGTAATCACTACACCACCAATGCTCCATTGATAAGAGAATACAAAGTATTATAATTAAATGAGCAAAGACAAGAAATTAGAAAACAAAATGGAAAAATATGCTTAGCATATCTCTATGAAATGGAAAAAACTCACGTCTTGAGTTTTAATATTAAATATTCTATGGGGGGAAAAAACATCAAAAGAATGAGGAAGGCTCAAGTACTCCCTCAATGCAAGAATGCTTTGTTCTATGAAACAGGCATTTCATGATGCTCACCTTCCCAACGTGACCACTAAAGACAAAGTGGTGCATAAGCAAATGTGAAGAAAGCTGATGGAGCCCAGCTATCAAAAAATATAGCATTTGGGGTCTTAAAGACTTGAAGGTAAACAAATGGCCATCTAGCTGAGAAGCAACAAAGCCCACATGGAAGAAACATACCAGTCTGTGTAATCACAAGGTGTCAAAGGGAACAGTTATCAGGCATGCATCAAAGAACAAAAAAATCAAATCATTGTGAATGTGGGGAGTGCAGTTTGGGGACCCAAGACCCATCTGTAGGCAACTGGACATCCCCTTATAGAAGGGTTGCAGGGAGGAGGCAAGCCAGTCAGGGTGCAGTGTAGCAAGGATGAAACATACAACTTTCCTTTAGTTCCTAAGTGCTTCCTTCCCCCCCTACCCTCCACTATCATGATCCCTATTCTACCTTACAAACCTGGCTAGACCAGAGGATGTACACTGGTACTGATAGGAACTGGAAACACAGGGAATCCAGGACAATGATCCCTTCAGGACCAGTAGTGAGAGTGGCTATACGGGGACGGTGGAGGGAGGGTGGGGTAGAAAGGGGGAACCAATTACAAGGATCTATATATAACCTCCTCCCTGGGGGACAGATAACAGAAAAGTGGGTGAAGGGAGACATTGGACAGTGTAAGATAAGACAAAATAATAATAATTTATAAATTATCAAGGGTTCATGAGGGAGTGGGGAGCAGGGAGGGAGGGGAAAATGAGGAGCTGAAACCAAGGACTCAAGCAGAAACCAGATATTTTGAGAATGATGATGGCAACAAATGTACAAATGTACTTGACACAATGGATGTATGTGTGTATTGTGATAAAAGCTGTAGGATTCCCCCAATAAAATGGTTTTATAAAAAATGTGGAAGGAATACACATTTAATGTATCAAGAAGAACTGGTCAATATTAAACCATTTCAATGATACTGAAGGAAACAGTCCAAGTTCTACTGAAGGCATTAGCCAAAAACAAAGATCCAGGAATTGATGGAATATTGAAACAAATGTCTCAACAAACTAAAGAAGCACTGGAATCAATCTCTGGCCTATGCCAAGAAATCTGAAAAACAGTGTCTTAGACAAGTTATGGGAAGAGATCTGTATTTGTGTCCATTCCAAAGAAAGGTTATTTAACAGAATGCACAAATCAGTGAACAATATCATTAACAGTTGTAGAAAAGCATTGTGAGGGAGCTACCAGAAATTCAAGTCCATTCAAAAGAGGACCTGGACTTAGGGATATCATTGCTAACAGCAGATGGATTTGATTGAATGAAGAGATCAGCAAAAATTTTAACTTATATTTTATTGACTATACAATAGTGCATCATAACAAACTGGATGGATTGTAACAATCTATGGATAATATTTCCAAGAATAGAAATTCCATAGCACTTCAACACGCTTCTGTATAATCTGCAAATTGACCAAGAGACAATTGTTTGAATAGAACAAGGATATATTATGTGTTTTAATATCAGGAAAAGTATGCGCGAGGGTTATATACTATGAGAATTTCTGTTTGCTGTTAAGTTGGCTGGGGCAGGATCCTCCCATGATGTGATAACATAATGTAATAACCTTCCTGATGGAGTCTTACGTGAACAGCCAAGCAGTTGTGGGAAGAATAAAGTAAACTCTTTCCCCATTAATTAAGCTTAAGATCTGACCCATGAGCTTGAACTGCACAGGACCTACCTGCTTCTATAACTGTATGAGCCACCTTCTTGATATAAATTTCTTTTTTTATATACACAAAAATAAGCATCATTGGTTTTGCTTCTCTGATTTATATCCCATCACTGTACCTATTCAACCAAGAAGCTGGATGATATGAAAAAGAATGAGACACCTAGATCGGAGGAACACTTATTAACAACCTTTGAGATGTAGATGACAAAACCTTGCTTGCTGAACTAAAAGAGGACTTGAAGTACTTGCTGATAAGGCTCAAGGACTGGATCCTTCAGTACAGAATTTAATTCTATGTAAACAATACCCAAATCCTCACAATGGCAGCAATAGACAATACTATGATAAAGGAGGAAAGATTGAAGCTGTCAAACATTTCCTATTGCTTGGATCTACAATCAATATCCATGAAAGCAGCACTCAGGAGATCCAATTGTGTATTGCATTGGGAAACTCTGCTGCCCAAGAGCTCTTTAAAGTGTCGAGAAGCTAGGATGTCACCTGGTGGAGTAAGGTGTACCTTCCTCAAGCCGTGGTTTTTTCGGTTGCCTCATGTGCATGTGAAATAAGAAAGGCTGAAGAAGAATTGATATATTTCAATTATGGTGGTGGTGAAGAATATTAAAGTACTATTGTCTTTCTGAAGAGCGAATAACTCTGTCTTAAATCAGAATGCTCCTTGCAATCAATGCTAAGACTCTGTCTCACATCCCGTGCACATGCTATCAGGAGAGACCAGTCCCTGGAGAAGGATGTCGTGCTGGTTACAGAGGAGGAGCAGTGGGAGAAAGGAAAACCCGGGAAATGGATAGACACGGTGGCTGAAGGAATGCACTCAGATGTAGCAGCAAGTGTGAGGTTGGGGAGGACCAGATCATCGAATGCACTGTTGTATGTGGGTCATTAGAAGTTGGACAACCTCACTGCACATAACAAGCTAACGACATCATCTCCTCCCAAGGAAAGCCTGCCTATCTACTTTTGAAAAATCATTGAGGGTAAACTCTTCGACACACAATCATAGATGTACTCACTAAAATGACAATGAGTCAGCACTAATTTATGGTAATTAGTTAGGTTAGGTTTGTATATAATTATTTTTATGGGTTTGTTTTTTTTTTGCTCGGGGTTCCATAGAACTGCTCAAGCTGCCATATCAGAAATGGAATTTCTGAACTAGATTTTCAGTCCTTAATGAAAGTTTATCATTGATTCTGAATCTGATAATAGCCTGGTGTGGTAATAATTTCTTTCAGAAGAATTTACACTAGACTAGTTCAAATGAGGTGGAAATCATTGGTGTGCCTAATAGCCAACTCTTCTGAGATGCTGATCTACTCCATTTTCCTCCGCCTCCTCCTTTGAATAATTCCTTAATGTCCCTGGGGCCTCCCATTTGCTGCAATGCCCACAGAGCCTTTTAGATCTTTGAGCACGTGTCTCATGTGGTTGGTGGGTGGCATTTAGTCCAAATCTGAAGGTCAGGCAGCAGTGAGCCACAGGCAGGGTCCAGAGCCAGAAACCAAAGATGTCCAAAACTCACCACAGGTTTCTTGCTTCTACCAAAGCTCAGCCAGCAAATAAAAGTCTGATTTTGCAGGTGAGGCTATGTGTGTTATAACTGTATGATGGAACCAGTATCCCTATAACGCCGAGTGTGGCATTTTCGTAACCTTTAATTAAATGTATATATATAGATAGATAGATAGATAGATAGATAGATAGATAGATAGATAACTATGAAAGTAAAGAATAAAAACAAAATTTTTTCCTGAAATTAAAAATTCTTGTGTTTTATGGTTAAATATCCAAGGAAAACAAAGGATGTTTTTAAAATCACACTCTCCATCAAGGTAGAGTAGGGCTCAAGGAAACCAAGGGCATGGCTTGATTCACCCCTTCAACAAAAAGCCAAGTCTAACTCCCACTATAGTACTGCCCCCTGGTAGAGAGAAGACCTCCAACAAGGGACCATGACCACAGGCATATAAAGTCCAGAAGTGGGAATCGTGGCTAGAAGTTACCATCTTAATTGACTACAACTCACCCTGTTTGGTGGGGACTTGGACTCAGTAACCTTATAGGTTATTTATTTCCATACTAAGGAAACCATGGGGAGAACTAGCACCCAGGCAAACAACACAACAACAACAGCAAAAGGAAGCAATATTGAACCCTACCTACCTAATTACTCTTAATCTCAGCACACCTTCACACTTTTGGGGGTACTTGCTTTCAGTTTGATGAGCTTACATGTTGCTCTTTAATTAGACAGGAATCCCTCATGAGTAGTGGAAACATGAACATTAATCTCCATGCTATGTAAAGGACTAGTATATATTTAAATATGCTTACAGGAATGCCAAGGAAACAAAAGATGTGGATTCATACCCTGTACTAAAGTCGAGTCTTTTTTTAAAGATAATTTTATTGGGGGCTCTTATAGTTCTTATAACAATCCGTACATCGATTGTATCAAGCATATTTGTACATCATTCTTTTCTAAACATTTTCTATTTGAGCCCTTGGTATGAGTTCTGCTTCGCACCCCCCACCCTTGTGACCGCTTGATAAATTATAGATTATAAGTATTTTTATACCTTACAATGATCAATATTTCCCTTCCCCACTGTTTCTGTTGTTCCTCCCGCTCTGGGGGTGGAGGGGGTGATTTTATGTCAATCATTGTGATCCATATTAATCCCACCCTTTTAGGCATGAACTGGGACCTGGAGACTTAGGGATGAAAGAGTTAGATTCTTTTTTGGCAGTAGCTGGTCATTTCCAGATGAGAATGTCTACCATTGTTATTGCTTGGCATTTTAAGACACGATGTATTTTTCAGATGAAAACACCTAAATTTTTAGCTATTGTCAGCAAACTTTAAAAAATAAATAAAACTTTCCAAATGCTTGAGGTTTAGCACAGCATGCTTGTCTTTTTGTCTGCCCAGGAGATAAGTTGAAGATGTAATTTAATAATATGTCTTCCTCAAAGGAGGGAAATCATCTTTCAGTGGGCAACAAGTGGATAGCTTGCATGAACTCAGGAAGCCTCTATAAACCGGGGTGGGAAGATAGGCTCCCTATTGGGCCACTAAGCACAAGGTCAACCGTAGAACCCACTGCTGCTAGGGGCAACCAGGAGCCTTTCTGCTCGGGTCAAGATCTGTGACCTCAGAACCCCCAGGGGCAAGTCTACTCTGTTGTTAGGGTTGCTCTGGATTGGAATTGACTTCAGGGTAGTGAGGTTTGAGGTTGTTTTGGAAACTGGGGTGGAAAGCTGTACAGAACTGAAGGATTGTCTTACGTTTTTCTAAATTAGGTTGTTACAGGCTTGATTTGAATACTAAAAATGAACTTTATGATACAAGTAATTCTATTGTGCTTTCTTGGATAATCATTTATAATACACTAAATTCAATATTGTGGATAAAATATCTGAATAAAAATATACTCAATGTTGAGCTTCTTTTCTTGGTCAAAATCTCCCCCATTCTACTGTTGCATTGTATATGTTTTGAATGAATTGACTAGTAGGCATTTTTTCATAGTTCTTTTGGGATGTAATATAAGAATTTATTATTATCAGTTGTTATGAGAAAAACATATAATTCTGAACTAATGACCTGAGAGCTAAAGAATAAATAGCTACATTATAAAAAACAAGTTCCCAAGGACATAATTATGTTATTACTTGCAAACAGAGAGTTTCTGGTTCATTAAGTTAGAAAGGGGAAAAAAGTATAAATGATAAAGGTGAAAAATTTATTTTTTCATTGTTCATGTCTTTTCCCCCCTTGACCAATAAAAAATAAGCAGGAGGTTTTTTACACTAAATGAAAATGTAAATGGTGAAGCTTTCTTAAAGCCAGCTTCATGTGTCTGTTCCCATAGTTTGATTATGTGGAATTTGACCTTTATTTAAAGAGCATCTCTGTTGAATGATAATTGATGGTGCTTTGAGTGAGAGTTTATGACAGTACTTCTACTTATTAAAAATATTTTCCTTAAGGTGAAGATGTTTCTTTTTAACTTTTGTCCTAGCTTAACCTTTGGAAAGATCGTGTGAGCTCAGTTGCATTTATAGATTTAATTAGCATATTGTAGGCTTTTCCTGGTCATTAATAAAGATTTGGGGGATGACTAGATTTAGTCCTAATCCTGATAACTCACCAGTTTATTTCACTTGGGAAGTCATTCATTCATCCTTTTTATCTTGCTGGGTTTGAGCTTTATTTAATTATAGTAATTCAAACCCATTAAAATTTTAAAATTTTCTTTATATAAAGGTAGTCTCCTAATTACTAATTTACCGGCATTACTTGTGACCCTATTAGAAAATAACAGTGCTTTGTTTTACTTATTCAAGCACGTACCCCCTGTTGGGTTTTGTAGTCTTATGAGGTTAAACCCAATGGTAAGATAATGACTGACTAAAAGTAATAATATAAAAAAAAAAAAGATTCCAAGGCAATCAGCCCATTCTGCTGCCTATAATTTAGAACACATGAACCTTCTGTAAGGTTGAGGTATCGATGAGCATAGTAATTTATCTAATTCTTTTGCTGTGTGACTTCTCTAAGCATATCTTATTTGATACTACACAGGCAAGAAGGGAATTTATAGTGTAGTTAACCTATCCATATGCTTCCTGTGCAGTATCAAATTAACTCTCTATTAATATCTGCTTGACTCTACCCTGAAACACACACTCCATTATCTATTTTCAAATATTTCTGAATTAAGCTTGTATACAACCTTATCTGGTTAATTCCTTAAGCCACTTGACATTGGAAGGAAGAAAGGTAGTAGAGGGAATAAAAGTCAGATTGTGCACAATTCCTCTCTACAGCCCTTAATAGCTGTAGACTTCCTAGCTGTATCCTTGCGGAAGTTGCTTAGGCTCTTTGTTCCTCTCTAAAATGGGAATTAAAATAAGAGTTGCTGTTATTTCCCATTGAGTCAAGGTATAACAGAATGATACGTAAACATGAACGATTGAAGCAGTTCCGGGTTTTATGCCATCTTCTTGATCATTGATATATCTGAGCTCATTGATTAGCAATTGTGTCAATTCTTTCTGTGTTGGTTTCCCTTGTTTCAGTGACCCTCTGTTTACCACACATGACTTCCTTTGGCAGAAACTAGTCTTTTGATATTGTTATGTCGGCAGTGAGCAAGCTATGTGCTATGTGGCCATTAGTCATTAGAGAGCTGAGAATCAAAATAATGAGATCTATCTCCCACAAGCAATTATAGCAAAGTTCAAAACGAAAAGCAACAAGTACTGGTCAGAGTACGGGGAGATTGGAGCTCCTCACAGCCTGGTGGTGAGACTCTACAATGGTGCGAGCACTGTGGAAAAGGTCTGAATTTTCCTTCAAAAGAAGTAGAAATATCAGATGATCTAGCAATCTTGCCACTAGATTTATATACCGGAGACATGAATTGATATATGCATGCTAATACTCACTGTGTTATTCACAGTAGCAAAGATGGAAACAACCTAAGTGCCCCTTAATGGATGAATGGATAAACAATTATGATACGTACACACAACTCTAAGATTGATGAATCCATGAAACACCTCATAACACACATCAACCTGGAGGACATCATTCACCAAAGGACAAATATTGTATAAGACCACTATTATAAAATTTCAGGAAAAAGTTTCTACACAGAAAGAAACGTTCTTTAATAATTACCAGGGATGGAAAAAGGAAGGAGGGAAATCACTAGAAAGTAGACATGTATTAACTTTGGTTAAGTAATAGGTGATAAATTTTGTATTGTTATACTTTGCAATTCTCAACAGAACTGGGTTTGTTTTCTATAATTAGAGTTATTATGAGAGTTAAACAAGTTAATATGAGTCAGTCACTCACTTAAAATACTGTCTAATGGAAAATAAGCACTCCATAATTATTATTGTGCCTTGTAGACTTATTCTTATGTCACATCAAAGTAGACGCTTCCCTGTTCATTTGTCACCCATTTCTCCATTGTGTCTCTCGTGGTAATTCAACTTTATTCATCATGGACAGTTTCAGGCTGTTGAAAGAGGTCTGTAATTCTACCCCTATTCTCCTACCCTCCGGACTCTCCAGGTTTAATCCAGTCATACGACTTGTCATGTAAGTGTTTCACATTATAGATTGTTGGAAAGAACTCCTTAGAAATCAGAATTCATCAAGCTTTCAACTATGATTGTCACTTTTAGGTCATTATGTGGTTTCAAAATTTGTATGGACTAACGGGATGTTGGACATCTCCACAGCTTAAATCCTAATGGATCCTTACATGCGTACTTCACAGCCTACCTCTTCTGGTTGCTTTTGGCCTTGCCACCCCTGCCTTGGATGGTACTGTATTCACTTTTCACATACATGTTTTTGAGAGTAAGCTGATATCTGACATGACTTGACTTTTTTTGTAACATTTTTTTTCCCTTTTAGAGGGGCCAGAAATACATTTACCTCTCTACAGTCATGTTAATACTGCCAACTAAGCTGTATGGAGCATCCATTATATGCTATCACATGTATCGACTTAATCTTCATAACCACTCTACAACATACATATAATGTACATATATATAAAGATAATTTTAATATATATATACTATACATATACAACATAGCTACTAAATATGGGAACTAAGACATAGAGAGAGAAAGTAGCAGCAATAAGAGGTGGATTCAGTTTCCGTTCTGGGCGGCCTGACTCTAGGATCCAGAGATGCAGCTTTGTCTATTTACTTGGCACAGCTACTGGGTGCCGTTGTACCATTAGGAGGCGGTCTCATGCAGGGTTAAGTGTATCTCAGATTGTTGCTTCATGTTTGTAAGTGGGAGCAAGCAGGACATGTTACTGGCACTCCGATGTTATGCCTTCACGGCGTCTGTAAAGCACAGAAGTGTACATATGACACAGATTTAATCAAGGAACTAATAGAAATTATTTAAACCAGTAAATTATATACACTTAGTGATTGTGAAGGGGTGAGGATATTCATGGCTGTTACTAATCTCTGAAATGAGAAAAATTCAAAATGAATAAAGAAGCATCAAAATGTTATGTTATTGTTAGATATTTATACTTTACAAGAGGGCTCTGAACTTAGTAAAAAAAAATAAATGATGGCCAAATTGTATCTATTGAACAAGGGCTGTGTTATGCTGGGCTTCTTTCTCCTTGACTTTCGCGGCTATTTTGTTTAGTTTCTCAATTGGTACTGCTCCTTTCCCCAAATAACTGGCTTTACTTCTATGTAACTGAAGTTACGGCATGTCGTCATTTTGGTGGAAAGAGATAATTTGTTGTTTGGATGAAGGAGGAATAAAGCCGCTTGATAATAGCTTTTCAGATTACCTGGGAAAGGCAGTCCTCAGAATACGAACACCAACTTACTGTGCAACCTGCAGTCACTAACAGACTATAAAGCCAGTGGATTTAAATTTTTGACTTACATACAATAGTTCTTGGTGACAAATGGCCACTGCTTTGTGATGCTCATCAGAGCATTCTTTGTTTTATTAATTTACTAATATGTTCAAGATGTTGTAGTGTATCTGGAAAGTTTCTTTTGTGTTTCTATATAAGAATACAATCATTTAAAGTACTAATGTTTGATGATAAATGAACATAACTTTTATATAACTTAGACTTAAAGAGATTTAGGAGCAGAACTTGGTTCAAACAGTACATTTTTGCTCGCCTCACCCCTACTCCCATAATGACTGATTTTCACTTTCCAGCAAAACCTCTTCTAATGAGTATCTCTGGATAAGACACTCCATCATTGCTGCACGCAAGGTGGTGACATCCAGCTGGACAGCTAGGATGGGGGAAATGGCAGAAGGTGTTGGAAAAGTTTGATGAAAAGTACAGCTTCCTGTTAATCCTCCTGGAGGAGAATGTCTTAAAACTCTTAAAGTGGTTTCCTGTTGCAGGTAAACTCGTAAAATGTAAGTAGCACTGGGTTTTGATTGAATGAAGACAGATGTTACAGATGCAGTCTCATTTCCAGACAACCCGCAGCTATTTCGTTCCTCTGGCTGTCAGTGGGGCAAACACAGGACATGAGTGTTAGTTAAACATCAGCCCTAACATGTAGGTATAAGCAAGATAGTAAAGCCAATGCGTGTGACCAATAGAAAGGAAAGTTATTTTCGAGGCAATGCTTGAAATTTAAAAAAAGAAGTGGGTTTGGATGAGAATCCTCCCCATGTCTTCTATTTCATTTGTGGTTTTTTTAATACACATGGGTTAAATATAGTGTTAGACATACCTAACACATTCTTGTGAATACTAATGATGTGATGGGGTGGCCCAAATAAAGCTTTAGGTCGTTTTACAGTCGTGTCTTTTTACTCTTTGACATATGTGTAGGATAGCATTCCATCCCCACAAAGATCTTGTCATTTCTGAAGTGATTGTTGGTTGCCGTTCAGCCAGTTTGGGTTCAGGGGTCTTTACATGTGGGGTAGCCCTGCTCTACGGGGTTTACCGGCTTGTCTGTGGAGGGGCCTCTAACTGGGTTTAAAGCAGGGACTAAGACTAATTTCAAATGGCCTGTTCATGACCCATGAAAATAAGGACAGTATACAGATCGCAGAGCAACCAAATCTCTCAAGGTGTCAGATTTTGACCAGAGTGGAAATGGAACGCAATGGCCCACTCAGACCTCACAACTTTGAATGTCTGGGCTGGCTCCTGTCTGAGCTGGGCAAAGCCACCTTTCTTCAGTTCAGGTCAAAGCATTGGGCACAGAGGTATTTGGCTGTTAAACAGTATGTATGCAACCCTTGTGTCTGTGAGCCTTGACCAAACTTTTCAAACTGGTTCAAAATCCTGGTTTGAGCTGCCAACCTTTGGTTAGTAGTTGAGCGCTTAATGATCGCACCACTCAGGCATGTGTCCCAAGCACATTCATTTAGGAGACCTATGGAGGTACTTCTCATCCATAATGCCTTTTTTACTGTGATTGAAGTTCTATACTCAGGCTGAGGAAGATGACTCTATCTTTGAGCCATTTTGATAAAGATCGTCAGTGATATGTGCTAAAAGCATAAAGGCTATTTCTGCTCCATAAAAATAGGACAATTAGATTAGGGCAAATCTACCCCATCCACGTGGGTTTGCAGCCTCAGGAGGATGTGCTGCTTGTTCTTCTCTACTGCGTCATTCTTCAGGCTAGTGTTTGTCTGGCTCTCACCCCCAGTAGTCTATTCAAACTGCCTGGGAAAGGCAAAATGACCAAAGACAATAATTGCTTTCTCAGTCCTATCTAACTGCATCTCTGTGCTGCATTTGGATTATTGATCCTTTCTTTATTCTTGGGATTTTATTTCCTCTGACTGCACTATCTGTCGATTCTCCCTCTACCTTTTTGATGAATGCCTGTTGGCTGGCCACTCATGGATTGTGACTCATGTTTTTGCAACAGCAAACAAAACATTGCTTTCCGTTGTTTGCCTCTTCTTATTCATTCAGTATCAGTTGTTTGCGCGCCCACGTAAAAACTTGTCTGCGGACAATAAACACAGGAGGAGCCTTTTACATTCTTCCATGTTGCAGCTCTTCATAACGCTCCTTCAGGTTCACATATTTTAAAACACTTCTTCATCTAGTCACTGATTTTATTCCTCCTGCCACTTTCATCAGAGATTTGTTTCAAACCTCAAAGCTACAAAGCTGGTCATGTTGATCTTCTGCATCATTTCTTTGCTTCCCATTGCCCCTGAAATCAAATCCAAGCTCTTTCCGTGGAAGACACTGACCCCTGTGATGAACCATGGACATTCATTCCTTCAGCCTTGGACTCTCATGCTCCTGGCTTCCAAGTCCAGACTAAGATAGCAATCGATAGCTTGTTTCCCACAAAGACTGTGCCATTTCACCCACCGTGTCCTGGTTTGCCGCCTTCCATCTGCTTAGCTTAACCCATTCCAACGTTCTCCAGTGGCTCTTACTCCTGCTTCATCTGTAGAGAAACTTCCTCAAGTGCTTCTGAAAAAATCTGCCATTGAAACCCATTAAACAAGGTTCTCCAACACATGGAGTAAGTTGTCTACTCAAGGCCTGATGCTAGCTTACTCAAGCATCATCTACTACAAGAAGCCTTTGTCCCACTCTCTTACGGGGCAGAGCTCAAACTTTATGTTTTCTTATCATGCTGGACATTTTTCACTTATGTACTTCAGCTATTTGATAATCATTTGAATAACAAGCAAGGGTTTGAATAGAATATTTGCTATTTCTTTATGTTGCTTAATTCTTCAATATTTATTTGCTTTTTAGGAAGCCTTTGCTCCCTCAAACCACCTGCCCCCAAGGTTAAAAATGCAATTTCAGTTCCATAGAAAATTATCCTAGTGAAAAATAGAAAATAATGAACAAGATGATGTGATATGGTAAGTGTGATGATAGAGCTATTAAGAGGGCAATATGGAGCTGTGAGATGCATCTATTTCACCCTTTTTGATTTTGTCTTGGCAAATCATGCTTGGGGTTTCTGGGATGGTGCCATCCCAGCATACCACCCTACCCCAGCATAGGGGTGTGGGGGGGGGGGAACCACTCGGTGTTTCTTGTTCTCCTCTTGGAGCATAATCTTCTGATGGCGATGGCAAAGAGATATCAGGAAAGCCTGGATGCTCAATCATATTTTTTCTTGCCTTCGGAAATTCACTGGCCAAGGCAAGTTCCAAATGAAGAGACAGCCACATATGGAGACGTCTGGGAGGTTGCTAACAAGAACCTTCTACATCTCCACAAGGGGCAAGCTGCACTCTCATGCATATTAATGCCTTTCACAAACCAGAAAGCCCTGCATTTTATTTCTTCCCATATAACTAGATATGTAGCATGGTAGCTGGGTATGAACACAACAGTGGCTAATGACTGAACTATTAAATAATATTTTTGAATTTGTGATAAAAAATGAAGAATATGTGAAGTGAAACATTTTGCATTAAGCTCTGTGTATGAACATAAAATACTATTTTCCTCCTCTGTTTCTCTCCTCTCTTAGGTTCTATTTTTATCATGTACTATGTCAACATAGTCAGGATGAGACAATTGTTGTTTTTCTACTGCATATCCTTTCTGTAGTTTTGGATTTAAGATTAACCCATAGGTAAAGGAGTTTCTTTTTGTAGAATAATAAGGCTATAATTGACAGGCAATTAATTCTAAGTCACAATTAATTCTGTGACTTACTGTGGTTAGGATTTACATATCAAATTGCTCAAATATTCCACAGAAAAGAGAGAGTTTTAATTAAAGAGACCATAAAGCTTGTCTCCTTCAACATCCCATCAGACTGGTGATTTTGTTAAGCACAGGGCCTGAGAGATTTTAGGCCATGATTAAATGTTACTGTCTTTCTTCTTCTTGCTTATAAAGAAACATAAGAGGTGAGTGCATTTTCATCTAGAGCAGCCGTTCTCAACCTGTGGGTCACGGCCCTTATGGGGATCGAATGACCCTTTCATAGGGGTCTGCCCGAATCATAACAGTAGCAAAATTACACGTACGAAGTAGCAAGGAAAATAATTTTATGGTTGGGGGGGTCATCACCACACGAGGAACTGTATGAAAGGGTCACAACATGAGGAAGTTTGAGAACCACTGACATAGAATAACTGAAAAAGTGAAGGCATTTTAATATAGAGTGTCTTTAATGTGTTGTACTGTGTATTGTGGCTTCTCACAGGCACAGGTAAACACAATGGACTTCGGATTTTCAGAACAATAATCTACACATCATGCACTCAATTTGGCCCTTTATAAAAAGACTCCCAAAGTGAATGCTTATCTTAGAATCCGTATTTTCCACAGTGGGAAGACTGCCCCGGGGGCACTGAAAGTGTCCAGAGGGCGGTGTGGGCTATAAAAGTAGATGGCTATACTTTGTTCTGGGTAAGGGCACTGATAGCTAGATCTGGATCTATACCTAAGATTTCATTTTCAGGGGAGGCGTTAAGGAAGGGTTTTTCCTGAGAGTGGGGCAGTAGGACAAATAAGTGTTGGAACCTGTGAGGTTGTAGGATCATTTACACTTGAAGCCGCTAATCATGGCAGCATCAAGTGAAACTCCCTTTATGTTTGTAGAACTGTCAAAGCCTATCTGTCTTCTCCTATTTACTATTCTATATGATGTGCGTCTTCCTTGCTAAAGGAAATAATGTCATCTAGTATATGTTTGCCTCATGCGTGTGTCTTGAATATTCAACTTGAAAAATAATGAAAACATATTGGTGTTAGAATCAACTATGAGATAATAGTAGTTCTTCAAATGTTGACCCCAAATCATCCTGCTAAACTTTAAGGTTTACTTCATTACTCCAATGGCAGACACTTGCCCATTTTAAAGATATGTCTGTAGCGTGCAGACAAGGACCTATTGTCTTAATTGCTGGGCTAATTGGAGGGCTTTGGAAAGAGATGAGTTAATGCTTTCTGATTTAAGAGGATTAGAGCTAAACTGTCCTTGTATCGTGAACACCTTTTATGACAGACTAAGAAATGGGCTTGTGATCCGGGAGTGTCATTTGAGATTATGGAGTAAAGGGTCACGTCTTTAAAAAAACAAAAACAAAACATTTTTAGGGTCATTTCTTAAAGGAGATATAGTCACAAGCAGAGCCTACTGAGAGGTGACTGGAAAGTTTCCTGAGCCTTTTCTGTTTCATTCCATGTGTTTAGGAAACTTTGCTTGTTTACTCCTGTTCCAGGGAAGTAATAAGCAGTTCTCATCACTTTCCTGTTCGCCTTTCTCCTTCTCAGACACATCATTTGACTTTCATGGTTCTTTTCGGCGGCTTAGCTGCCTGCTGTGCACTTTCTAGTCCTAACTGACCTTGCTGAAAGATCCCTTCTTGTTATTTTCTAGATGGTTTACAAGTTTCTAAGGTATCTTTAAAAAGGGATGGCATGATGACGGCCCAAGATCCTCACAATATAGTGCTTTGAGCCTATTTGTATATCTCGATTGTAGTTTTTCCACCCCCTAAACTACTTTTTCTTAAAAGGAAATGATAAAATTCAATAATTTTATATAAAGATGGAGAGATACTATGGAACTGATATTACTTTGGAACTGATATACTTACTTAATAAGTGAGTATAAATTCTACATCCATAAGGCGGCTGTTCTTTCATTCCTAAAGGCTTGTGACTAAAATATTTTCCATGCCCATGGTTGTATTTATTAGTAAACATAATCAAATGCCTCAAACCTTCCCATTTGAGATGGATTGCTCTCACATCTCATGTTCTCAAAGGCCCTCCCGAGGCATTGGGCAGCCTCTCTTGCTTCCTGCCTTAAAGCTGCATAAATTTTCTCCCATAACTTATATTTCAAAGCTGCCCTGTCTAACATTCATTTCTACTGCTTTGCTGAGTTCTTGTCAGACAAACTATGCCCAATGGAAAATAATTATGTTACCAAAGATACCATTTATCTAAAGCTTTTAAAGAGAGTGTTCTAAAGGCATCTCCAACATTTTCCCCCAAACTAACTTAAGTTACGATCGACTTTTTTTAGGTTAGGGGTTACATTAAGGCGGTGGGCGAACTATGGCCCACGGGCATGTTTTATTTAGCCTAGAAGACGTTATGAGACCTTTGAATTAATTGCCAATATTTTACAGTTGGGAGATTTCACATAAGCATCCAGATTCACATTTTTTGAGATATTGGAATACCTGGCAACACGAGGCTTGAATTTCTGCACGACACTGTTAGTGCGAAGGGTTTCGAAGGTTAGCGCTCAAGTTACCGGCAGTTCCAGATCCTGTTCCATCCCATTCCTAGTCCTCTTGGCCAAAGTAGGGGTATAATTTACACCACGCTTTCTGAAATGTTAATTTCTCTACGAATCACCAGAGGGTTTTGTGAAAATTCAGATTCTGATCCAATTGTTCTGTGCTGTGGCTTGAGATTCTGCTGCGTTCCTTCAAAGCTCTGTGGGAGGTCAGTGTGGCTGTCCCCGACATTTGAGTAACTGGTTGCTCAAGAGTCGGGCTCAGACCAGCAGCCTCAGCATCTACAGACTCATGCATTTGGGAGGAGGCCCAGGAAGTACAGTTTTATTGTACCCTCCTAGTGTTTCTTATGATCAAGGATTGCAGCCTTTAGTATGGATGGCAAGTTGATGGAAAGAAGGTCAGAATCCTCCTCACAATTGGACCACTAGGTGGTGTCATGATACGTGGAGAAAAGTTTGAAGTTGCCAAAGATTTCTTCTTGCTCATAAGCACAGTCCATCAGTGCTCATGAAAGCAGCCATCAAGAGATAAAAAGACACATTCGTTTGGGTAAATCTGCTGGACAAGATCTTTTTAGAGAAATGAAAATCAAGAACATTACTCTGAGTACTGAGGTGCGCCAGACCCAAGCCATGGTATTTTCAGTGGCCTCATATGCATGTGAAAGTCGGACATTGAATAAGGGAGACTGAAAAAGAGTACATACATTTGAATTGTGATGCTAAAGAAGAATATTGAAAGTACCATGGACTGCCAAAAGGTCGACCAAGCCTGTTTGGGTCAGAGACCAGCTTGGCGAGACTTCCTTATGTGTGTTGTATATATTGTCGGAAGAGACCAGTCCCTGGAGAAGGATATCGGACTAGGTAAAGGAGAGGGCCTCAAAATAGAGGAGGGCCCTCAATGAGATGGAGTGACACGGTGGCTCCAACAATGGGCTCAAGCATAGGAGCAATTGTGAGGCTGGTGCAGGACCAGGCAGGTAGTGTCCCTGTTGTGCATGGGGTCACTCTGGGACAGAACCAATTAGATGCCACGTAACAACAAGGCATTCTGATGACACTAAAATGTAAAGACCAATCTTCTGGGCTCTTTCAGGATAGAGTATTAAACCTAAAACCATCTATTGAAGAGTTTCTAATCTCTGAGTTGGTATCAGGAACCATTTGGGGAAGTTTCAAAACCACTGATGCTTAGATTCAGAGATTCTGATTAAACTGGCCTGGGGTAAGGCATCAATATATTTTTTAAATGCTGTAATTGATCCTACTACTCAGCAAAGCTAAGAACCATGGCTAAATAACAAGGCTGTCCTGACACATTACCTGACATTCAATAGCTCTCATCAGAAATTTATATTTATAGCTTATGTCCATTTGTGTTTTGTTATATTTGTTCTCAAGCAAAATGTAACTAGTTTCCAATTATGTGCTTGATGATTATCATGTTGTTTGATCAAAATAGGATAGTTCCCAAGTTAACGTGTGTACGTATGTGTGTGTGCTTTATTGACTTGAAAACCTATCTCAAAACCTCTGGGTTGTCATTGTTGTTAAGTGCCAGCGAATTAGCTTCCACCCATAGCAAACTCACAAACAATGGAAGGAAATGCCGCCTAGTCCTGTGCCGTGGTCACATGTGTTCCTTTGCTTGGGCACACTGTTGGATCCACTGTGTCAATCCATCTTGTTGAGGGCCTTCCTCATTTTCATTGCCACCTAACTTCCCAAACATGATGGTCTCCTCCAGGGACTGATCTCTTCTGACAACATGTTCTAAGTATGTGAAGGCAATGTTTTGGCATCCTTGCCTCTGTGGAGCACTCTGGTCATACATCTTCCAAGGCAGATCAGTTTGTTCTTTAGACAGTTAATTCTTTTCACAATTCAGATGAATCAATTCATCTGTAGTCTTCCATATCTAATGTCCAACTTTCAAGTGCATGTCAGGGTATTGAAAATACCCTGACTTGAGTCAGGTCCACTTTATTGTTTACTCAGTTCTCTCTAAAGAGGTTTAGTACAGGTGCATCTTTGTTGCAGGTTCAGGTGCATCTTTGTTGCAGGTTCAGGTGCATCTTTGTTTCAGGTTCAGGTGCATCTTTGTTGCAGGTTCAGGTGCATCTTTGTTTATTCAGTTCTTTAAAGAGGTTGAGTACAGCAGATTTACCCAAGGCAACACATCCTTTGAGCTCGATATTGGGGCTTCCATAAGCATTGATTGTGCTTCCAAGCAGGATGAAATGCTAGACAATTTTAAACTTTTCTCCACTTATCATGTTACCTGTTGGTCCAAACATGAGGATTTTCATCTTCTTTACTTTGAGTGATCTATACTAAAGGCTGCAGTCCTTAATCTTCATTAGCAAGTGCTTCATCCCAAGGGTTCATGGGGGAGGTGGGTGTGGGGAGGGAGGGGAAAATTGAGCAGCTGATACCAAGGGCTCAAGTAGAGAGCAAATGTTTTGAGCATGATGATGGCAACATACGTACAAATGTGCTTGACACAATGGATGGATGTATGGATTATGATAAGAGTTGTACGAGCCCCCCAATAAAATGATTTAAAAAACAGCAACCAAAAAACCAGGCTACTACTAAGCCATCCTCAAATTCTGCTTCTGCTGCTTTTTTTCCTACAATCCAGCTTCTTTGAGTGTTACCTCAACTATTTGTGGAGAGTGCATTAAACATTTGATCTGAATGGATTGGAAAATTTATCTTCTACAAAGTTTTGGCATAATCTAATAGGTTAAGTTATACATTGTGCAACACTAGAAATCATGTTCATAAGCATAGATTTTTTTTGTGTGTGTACTGATACTGGTTTCAGATAACAAGCAGAACAGTGCTCGGAGGGAGAGGTGATGTTTTCTAAATTGTACAATGATGCTATTTGGGCTAGCAATAGGGTATATATAATTGCACTGATAACACCATTATAAATTCACGATAAAAATATTTTCCTTACATGAAGATGCATGCTAAGAAATCAATTTCTTTGAAAATAAGAATTGGTTCAATAGAATTTTAAGGCTAAGAAGTTAAGTGTTTTCATTTTCTAATGGTCCATTAAATTTAGGGTAGTAGTATCCCAGTACAATTTATTTAAAGTTCAGGTAATGATTTCTAATTGGTTTAACTACTTTAGAATGTCTAAAAAAGCCTTTGTGTTGCGCATGGGCCAAATGTTTATAGAGTTAATCAATGTTCCATTTAATAATTTTATACACATTTTGTTTCATCCCATTGGTTGCGATCCCGACAGTGTAACATCACTCATCTCACTTTCTCCCTGTGCTCTCTGTTATCCTTCCTCCTCCTTTCTCAACGTGTGTGAGCTTTGTTTTTGGCTCAATGGTGCCCTTTGGACATCAACTGCTTGATTCCTCTAAGGAGTGTGTGCCTCCATGGCGTTCCTATTTTCCTTAGAGATCGATTTAGCTAAAAAATGGAGTCTGCGCTGAGTTCATTTCTAGACTTGAAGGGAACTGAAGACCATAGTCTGGAGGCAGGTGGGGGCAGTAGTTTCCACCAGTCTCTAGTCAGCTACTAAGCTTCTTTATGATTTTTAATTTTCCTCCCCATCTATGTGGAACCCACTAATGTGACCCTTTTAGCAGCAGGTGGCTGTGGAGGCAGAGCACAGTCTAGTTCTCCTTGTGTCATGATTGTAGAGATTGATGTTGTCATGACCTTTAGTCTAATGGAATAACTGATTTCAATTTCTTCAAGCTTTTTCCTCTGGGGAAACCAATATTTGCACCTTACATGGCTGCATACCAACTTTTTAAATCATTGTCAGCAATCGCCGAAGTATGCCACAAGGACTGTGTCATGCCAGTTGATCTTGATGCCCCTTGAGATGATGGGCCTAAGATACTAGACCTGTGACTCAAGGTGTTCGGTGTGTGATTATGTCTAAGACATTTCAGAACCCTGTCCACTTTACTGCATTTCTAACTATATTTACAGCAAAGATATATAATCAAACACGCAGCTTCCAAGTCCATGAGACTGATAGTAATTGAAGACTGTAAACCGTCGCCAGGGCAGGCAGCTTCCTCTATATCCTATGGAGCAGCTGGGAGGTTGAGCCTCCAACCTTGTGATGAGCGGTCCAACATTTAGCCAGAGGACTATTAGGTCTCCTTGTGAGAGACAGTATCCTGTGTCAAGCCCGTATAAAGTTGTGGCTATACTTCCACTTTCCCTCCCATATCCATCAGCCCTTGTGCCCATCTTTAGATCTCTTTAATATCATTATTGCAGGAAGTGGACATAATAGCACTACCTCTCCTTCCTTTAACTCTGAAGATTCCCCAATGTCTTCCCTGAACTCCAATATTTTTGAAAACTCCCCTCTTAGTGTAAATTGCCTTTCTTTGCACCCAAGTGAATACCTGTATAACTTCCCACCAGTAATTTACCCTCCTTTTCCCTTCTATCCAGGGTAATCATCAAAGATTTTCAATTTGAGTGTGAAAAAATTTTCATGGCACTTAATAGTAGGGGTCTCAGAATATTTCACCTTTTATGATTGACTTATTTCACTCATCAGCATAGACTCCAGGTCTTTCTATGTTACGAAGACTTCTGCAGATTCATCCTTGTTCCTTCTTGTTGTCCAGTACTCATTGTGTATATGTTCCATAATTTGCTTATCCAGTTTTGATTGATGGCCATTTACATTGTTTCTATCTTTTTGCTATTATAACGTGAAAATGAGTGTACAAAAATCTGTTAATCTTACATATCTTGTTTTTTGATTTTAGGACATCCCAGCTGTAGAGATTGTTGGATCATATGGTATTTCTCTTCCTATCTTTCAAGGAAGCATACAATTTTCTACACCTTGCCTATTATAGATGATATTCTTAAATATGGGATTATAAGAAAACAATATCTATTATCTTAAAAATATTTTAGAGAATGCAGTGTGCTATCATGGGTTAGTCCAATTATAAGAAAGCAGTTTTGGAAGAAAATTCAAAGAAAGATAAAGAAAAGAAAAACAATATGAGCATTGTTATATCTCATATGTGTTTGCCTTTGGAGATAAGCAAACTTTAAAATTTTTACTATTGTCTTTTAATATATGTAGACAAGTGTAACACAATGATTTAAGCTAACTCTAAAAGTAAAATGGATCCTTTGCCTTTGTGCTTGAAGTGTAAGTGACTGGCTTATAATGCCACTTTACCACCTGCTGTTATGCACAGAGTGGAAGCGTCACTTTGTTAGAGTGGAGCCACCAGAGCTGTGTCCTATGTATTTTCTTAATTTAAGAGTGCCAACAGAGCATGGTTTGCATCTAATCTCAAATTTTCCCTTTTACTTGAAGGTTTGAAATTTCCTACTTCTTAATATAGAGTATTTATGTATGAGAGAAGACGGTTGTGATGTTTTTCATTAACACCAGATAATATGCCATCCTACTGAATACAAGCTCTCACTTAGTAAGGAGCAACGACATTTATAAAATAGTAATCTAGCTGAACATGTGCATGAACTCATTGGAACATGGGCAAATGAATGTATAGGAAGTCTACTGAGAGCCCTGGTACAATACAATTCTACAAGGACGGCTTGTGCAGAACTCATCGCCAGCATCCCATATAATAAACCTGGAGATTTTTGTTTGTTTATTTTTTTCTATATAGTAACAGAAGATGTCTATGTGATCAGCATTTTCAATTCTTTTGTCCATGTTACGAACTGCCTTTATTATTTTTCTTTTTTATCATTTTATTGGAGGCTCATACAACTCTTATCACAAGCCATACATCCATCCATTGTGTCAGGCACATTTGTACATTCATTGCCATTACCATTCTCAAAACATTTGCTCTCCATCTAAGCCCCTGGCATCTGATCATTTTTCCCTTCCCTTTCTGCTCCCCCTCCCTCATAAACCCTTGATAATTTATAAATTATTATTTTGTCATATTTTGCACTGTGCAACGTCTCACCCACTTTTCTGTTGTTCATCCCCCAGGGAGGAAGTCATATGTAGATCCCTGTAATCACTTCCTTCTTTTCACCCCACCCTCCCTCCACCTTCCTGGTATCGCCACTCTCACCCCTGGTCCTGAAGGGATCATCTGTCCTGGATTCCCTGTTCCTATATGTGCCAGTGTACATCCTCTGGTCCAGCCGAATTTGTAAAGTAGAATTGGGATCATGATAGTGGAGGGGGTAGGTAGATTTTTTTTTTGAAAAAGATTTTTTAAATAATAAGTTTCACTTCAGGCTATGTAGTATAGTAAAGAATAAAAAGATAGATTGAGGTTAACCACAGTTTTTTCACATTTAAATGCTAATCCCACCTATTTTTGACATATTTGACCTTTAAATGAATATCTTTTTCATAAACATTAGCTAAAGAACAGATGCATCGAGATTAATGACATAGCTTCTCAAGCAAAGTAGCCTAGATTTTAAGTACCTGAAAAAAAATTTAAGGTATATATGGTAATAGTCCCTCGGTGGTGCCAATGGTTAACACTCTTAGCTACTTATGGAAAGGTTGAAGGTTTGGTTCCATCCAGCAATGTCTCAGAATAAATGTTTGGTACCTCTCTTTCAAAAAAGTAAAAACCAGCTATCAGGCACCCTGTGATGCTCACCTTTCTGACATGATCGCCGAAGACAAGGCAGGTGATTAAGCAAATGTGGTGAAGAAAGCTGATGGTGTCTGGCTATCAAAAGATATAGCATCTGGGGTCTTAAAGGCTTGAAGATAAACAAGTGGCCATCTAGCTCAGAAGCAACAAAACCCACATGGAAGAAGCACACCAGCCTGTGAGCAGGAGGTGTCAATAGGATCAGGTATCAGGCATCTAAGACCCAGAATAAAACCATACCCAAGGTGAATGGGAGGGGTGCCATGGAGTGGAGGCCCAATGCCCATCTCTAGACAGTTGGACATCCCCTCACAAAGAGGTCTCAGGGAATAGCACTGATGAAACACACAACTTTCTTGTTCTTGATGCTTCCTTCACCCCACTTTCATGACCTCAATTCTACCTTACAAATTGGGTTAGACTAGAGCATGCACACTGCTACAGATAAGAGCCCCCAACACAGGGAATCCAGGAAAGATAACTCCCCCAGGCCAACAATGAGAGTTGAGATACCTGTAGGATAGGGGGGAGAAAGGAAGACTCGATCATAGGCATCTATTGGAATCCCCTCCCAGGGGGATGAATAATGGAAAAGTGGGTGAGGGGCGACAGAGGATGGAGTAAGTTATGGGAATAATAATCTATAACTTATAAAGGGTTTGTGAGGGAGGGAAAGTGGGAGAGGAAGGGGAAGAAATGGGGAGCTGATATCAGGTCTCAGGTTTCAAGAGCATACTTTGAAAATGATGATGGTACCCTCCAGATTCCTGTCCCTCTATGTATTGGTCTATGTATTGGTCTGAGTGGCGATAAAAGGAGGAAAAGTAAAGCTGAAGTGGACTTGGAGTCTTGAATGACCTGCAAGCTCATTTCAAACATAAAAAAAAATGATGATGGAGGCATGTGTGCAAATATGGTTGACACACTGGATGAATGTATGGATTGTGATAAGAGACATAAGAGCACCCAGTAAAAGTATTAAAAAACAAAACAAAACCAAAAAGACCTATGGAGAACCATTCCATTTGGACAGTCATGGAGTTGCCATTCATCAGAATGTACTCCCCTCAACTGGTTTCGTTCATAATGTTTGTTGGAAGGAACTTCGGATGTCTCCCAGGATCAACATATTCTGTCTGCAGAGACAAGTGAATCAAGGTAAGCAGGCTTGGCAGGCAAGCAACACACCAAATGAAGACCAGACGAGTGGAAGTTGGAGGTGTTCAAATGCAGCCTCATCTTCTTACAACTGCTTGATACCTCATAGCGGATCTCATGGAGGAGCTTTGGCATCTTGGGATCCCATGCTACCTGCTGAAATGTTTGACAGTTGCCCGTTCTTTTTGCTATCCTGACTCTGCATAACTATCTTCTTTGGATACTTCCAGAGTCTTTGAATCTTTTCATATTGCAAAATAGGCTTGGGTTTCTTCTTTAGTTAATCAGATGATTCTTCATTAGTTTTAGAAATGATGGCTTTGTTCACCTCATTTAGTTTTAGGGTTTTGCACATTTCATTACAACGCTTTACTTTGTTTCTGAAAGCCACCCTTGGCATCTTCTGTTCAACTTTTTATTTAAGCACATCTTCTGCTTGCTTTCCCCACTTGTCAGTCAGCCTGTCTTACTGTGGCGGCTTGTGTCTTGCTATGATTTCAGAAGCTATGCCACTGTTTCAAACGTCAGCACAATGACCCAAAGGGAACAGGTTTCAGCAGAGCTTCCAGACTAAGAACAACGAAGAAAGAATTGGCTGCCCACTTCAGGGAAGTAGCTGCTGAAAACCTTATGCTTAGCTTCAAAACATTGCCAGCTTTTGATGGCTTGATGAATGGGAGGAAGGCTGCGTGGGAGATAGTGCTGGAGATGAGCCCTTCGGGTCAGGGGCACTCAACTGTGACTGAGGAGGAGCTACTTTCTTGGAGGAGAGTCAACCATGCTGGCATGAATGGTGTGTAGGCTTTGGAGTCTTCCTTTGTTGATGGGCTATGGGGGAAGAAAGAGCTGAAAAATCTGATACTGTTTGGAACTCGGAATGTGCAAAGTATGAATTTGGGAAAATTGGAACTAATCAAAAATAAAGGGGAATATATAAAGATTAATATCTTAGGCATTAGTAAGCAGAAATGAACTGTCATTAGCTTTTTTGAATCAGAAAAGCCTGTGATTTACTATGCCGGGAATGAAATAGTCAAGAGGAATGGCATGCCTTCATGGTCCAAAGGCACATTTCACGATCTACTCTGATGTATAATGCTGTCTGTGATATGGTTATCTCTGTCCACCTTTGAGGAAATCCAACCAATACTATTATTCAAATGTATGCACCTGCCACAAAAACCAGTGCTGAAAAACTGGCTAGTTCTACGAATGTCTTCGGTCTGAATTTGATCAAACATTAAGTTGCATTTGTACTTATTGAAAGTTGAAATGTACAAGTAGGAAGCCAAGAGGGAACAGTAGCTGGGGAAAGGGGGACATGAGGCTAGAAACAAAGCTGAAAAGTCCATGATTGAATTTGAAAGACCAACGACTTAGTCATAGCAAATACAGTTTTTCAACAACACAAAAGTCTGCTATACACACTGACTTCTCCGGATGGAATACATAGAAATCAAATCGACTACATCCCTGGGAAGAAACGATAGAGAAGCACTAAAACGAAGCCAGGAAACGACAGTGGGATGAACCACCAATTGTTCATATGTAAGTTAAGTTTGAAGTTGATGGAAAATAAAACAAGTCCCCCAGAGTGGAAATATGGCCATGCGTCTACCCCACCAGCATTTGAGCACATCTGGACTGATTTGATGAACACTTAAGTCACCGAAGTCCAGATGATCTGTTGGAGGACTCGAGAACATCATTCATGAAAAAGCAAAAGGTATTAAAAAAGACAGGAAAGAAGACAAGATTACAACCTACTCAATGGCCCCTAACAACAATTATCTCTTTGCTTTGTATACTCTATGGTCAGTGCAGTTTTGCAGTTATTTGTGACTCCATTTTGGTTTGTTCTTTATTTCCTGATTTTTATTTAATCTTCTTTGTTTTCTTCACGTGCGCTCCCTTAGCTATCTTTCCACAACTCCTGTTGTTTTATGTAATTAGTCCACAATGTGTCAAACCTGTTCTTGAAATGATCTCTGAATTCAGGTACACTATTCTCAAGGTCTATTGTGGCTTTTATGGACTTGTTTTAATTTATTAGCTTCATTTTGAACTTACATATGAGAACCTGTTGGTCTATTCTCTATTTGGCCCCTGGCTTTGTTCTGACTGATTATCCTGATGCAGATATGAAGTCTGTAGATAGTGATGCTTCAGAGATATAACATATTTGGGGATAGACTACCACAATAATAGATGAGGAGGTGCCCCCCCCCTAAGAAAAACTGTAAAAAGCTCTGCTGATGTGAGGGAGATAGTGCATTTGGAGTCCATTCCACCAGGTCAGACTGTTAATCAAGCTTTCTATTTAGAGGTTCTAAAAAGATTGTGTAACATAGTATAACAAAAAAAAAGACCTGATTTGTGGCAGACAGGGGGCTGGTTTTGTCACCATAAAAAAATGTGCCTGCTTACAGTCATCTCAGTGTACCAGTTTGGGGCAAAAAAACCAGAATACTTTTCTTGCCCCATGCACCTTACTCACCTGACCTCGTTTTGTGGGGTTTTTTTTGTTTACACAAATGAAGAGGGACAGAAAGGCCAGCGTTTTGACAACATAGGACTGAAGAAAAAATGAAGGAGTTACTGTCAGATGTCCATACAGATGAGTTTGAGAAACGTTTTCAAGAATGAAATTGCATATTTATCAAAGGTATTAAAGTGTAATGAAGTATACCTTGAAGGTGATAAGGTTGTTTTGAAAAAAAATTTAAATACATAGCTTTGAAAACAAAACTTCTGGGTTGGGGGGGAGGATATGCCCTCATAGATATTGCCGTATAGTAAGCCATACTTTTTTTATTTCTTAGTCCATATAAAATTATGTTTACATTAAATACTGTTGGAAGCTTGGTCATGTAGTGAGTTCTGTACTGGGCGGAAAACCACAAGGTCAGCAATTTGAAAAAAACCACCTGATCGCAGGGAGAAAGATGAGGATCCAGTTAAGATTTGTAGTCGCAAAACCCCACAAGGCTGTTCTACTGTGCCCTGTAGCTTTGCTATGAGTTGGAACTAGTGCATGGACAATGTGTCTGACTCTCCGTCTGGTAGTCTATCAATGCAGTAGCATTGTGAAGGAGTTTGAAATATTTTAAGGATTAGATGTTACATAGTCACAACATGTTCACATGCTCCTAGAAAAATGGCTTCCATGGATATTCCCCTGAGCTCATAAAGTGAAGTGCAGTAAAACAAGGCATGCCGGCATTCGCTCTGGAGGGATCCATGTGCACAGTTGCCCTTTATGCTATTTAAAATGGTATTTATGATTAAATTATTCTTCTTGTAAAAATCTATCATGCAATCTCTGCATTATTTCTATCTCTAAAGCCATGTTTTACAACCATTAATTCTTCTTAGTTTCCAAATATTGCATTACAGTCACTTGGTTAATCAATTTTAGAAGGCAGAGTTGATGAAAGTCCTCAATTTCTTCATTTTTGGCATCGCGACTCCTATGTAAATATGAGCGTAATCGTCATATCAACTGGCCTTCCTTTTGGGTGTCTGGGTGTTATTCTATCATTGACTGCATTATATTTCAGGTCATATCTGCACTGTTCTTTTTGATGTTGGCTGTGACTCCGTTCTTCTTCAATTTGTCATTCTTGGGATATTAGACCATATGATGGTCCGGTTCAAATGTCCAGGACCAGTTCGTGTCGGTTCACCAATGCCGTGGATTAGTAAACAATCCATCATGTTTTACAACTTCCAGTTTTCTTTTATCCATATTTTATATATTTCAGTTTCTGATTTTTAGTTAATGTCGCACTTGTTCCCATTTGAATCGTGTTACAGTAGTAAATGAAGGTCTTCAAAGCTTTGCTCCATTCATGTCATCAAAGCTGACAGTACCTTTAAGAAGCAGCTCTTCCCAGTTGTATTTTTATTGCTTCCCAGACCGAGGGGCTTATCTGCCGCCACTATCTCCCGCAATGTCAAGCCACAATCTATAAGGTTCCCCTGGCCTTTTTTCCACCCAGAAACAGCTAGTCGGGTCTTAACTTTCAAGTTTGCTTTAATCTGAAAGCTCCATTGAAAATTTTCCACTGTGGGTGACTGCTTATATTTGATACACTTGCGATATAGCTTCAGTTTTTATCGCAACATGCAAGCCAATACACAACATAATCTGACAAAGGAGTGGCTGGTATAACATGCTAATTATCTAATTAGATAATATAACTCATAAACCCATTAATTGGGCATTCATATCCTCCACGTATCCTAACTCCTTCAGGGTGAACTAATGAGAAGGGCAGTGCTGCCAAGGTATGGCATCTTGGTAAGGATCTACTCTCCAGAGTATTGTTAATCCCCACCAAATGATTGGATAGGAGAATGCAAATAGGGTCTATAGGAATGTATGTTTAGAGAATTTTGCCATTCCAGTGGGAATCTGAGAAGCAGGAATGGCGAATTCCATGACCATTAAGAAAGAAGAGCCACAAACAAAGTGAACTTTGTTATCTGGACTAATATCTTGGCATTGAGAAGTGGTGGTGGTGGTGGTGGCAGCATGAGACAGCATGGTGGAATTCTTGACCCAGCAGACAAGTAAAGCTGAGTGACTCTGGGAAGAAGCCTGGCTGGTAGAGTACCGTGGTCTTTGGGAATTTATCAGCATCAAGGAAGCTATGAAACACTAACCCAACTGCTTCAGAGGACAATGAGCCAAAGGCTAAAGTCAAGAGGTAGAGAGCTTTCTACTACATGGCTAAAAAGAAATACTGGTCAATTGAACTGTATCCTTAGCATTTTTAATTCTGACTATTAGACTGTTAACTTTCCTGATAAGCCCCATAATTGTATTATTTACGAGTTTTGTGTGGGTAATAATTATTAAACCAAGCCAAGATGTAGAGTATGGTGGGATGGACAGTAGTGTAATGGTAGGATAAAGAAGATTGGAGGATGGCTATGAATCATACTTGGCCAGATGTGGAATGAGACCCTTCTCCCCTCAAGTAAAGTTGGAGGAGCCCCGAGGGAGGGGGCCCATGCCATTGCTGCAGTATGGAGTGCCTGTTCTCGCTTTGGGTTCTTTGATAAACAAACCAAGGAGGGACATCAGCTCATCTGTTGAATGATAGAAACGATTAGTCTATTTACGTTTACATTAAGCAGAAATAAATATAAATAGAACAACTTCTAATTTACTCTCACACCATAGTGGATGGCCTTATGAAAGTTGTGAAAGACACCCCCACGTTGGGACGGTTTGCTTCTGAAGCTTAAATGTACATATGAATCTGCTGAGTATATTGTTAAAATGCAGATTCAAATTCTGTAGGTCTGAAGCTCCGTGGGAGATTCTACTTTTTAAAAAATTCCCAGGTGATGCTCATGACTCAAGAAAAGAGTTATCTCTTAAACACATACTTTTCTAGGTTCTCCCAAACTTGAATCAGGGCATATAAAGTTATACATATTCTTCCCATTTTATTTGTTTGCCTTCTAACTTTCCACTTGCCATTTCCATTCATACACTTGGTATTCTCAATGCTGAGCACTCTGACCCATCTAGTGGATACATTGTTTTTTCGCACGTCACTTTGAAGAGCTCTTTAAGAGAGTGTGGAGTTAAGAATAGGGAAAGGAGGCTACTTAATTAGGATCTGAAAGTTAATGGCTATCTCATATTTAGAAATTTAATGCCTTACACCATTCACAGAATTGGAAAATGCCAAAATTTTCTAATTAATCACTGTAATAGTTTCTTTTAACTACTCAGAGTTATTTTCCTTAATAGAGGCAATAAACAAATGATGTATCTTTGTGATATAATGATAACCACAACACATGTGGTATGACTCAAAATCTTGAGAATTTTCAAGTGTTTTATAATAACATTTAAAAACATTTTTATGAATAAAATATTTTGAAATATTGATAAATACTTTTGCAAAGGTCAATTTTCAGCTTTTGATTATTTAATATGATTTTTGTATTATCCTGTATAGATTCAAACACCTTTCTGAAATACTTCTATACTCTACTTCTGAATTGCATACCACATCATTAATTTTTTCATAGTTTATTTGTTTTGAGTAACACATGGCAGTGTTAGATCCAGCAATTACATTAATATATGAGGACACACTGAGTGCTCAGCAATTGATGGGAATTTAGGGGTGGTAGTGTTCAGGAGGGCAGGAACCAAACACGCTGAGTTTTTAGAAGTGTCAGAAGCAAAACTTCTAAGTATTTCTGTAGCCACCTCGGAGACCTTGGAAATTATTTTTGAAGAATATTAGTACCTGCTGTTATCAAAATGGATCTCTTGTCCTGAAAACCGGTCTTTAATGCTTAGATCTGTTGTAAGTTACACAGCGCTAGACTGATAGAAAAGAGCCCAGCGGCACAATGACAAAGCCCCGACCTGCTAACCAAATGGTTAGTGGTTCGAACTCACCCAGTGTCTCCACAGCAGTGACAGCTTGATGCTCTGACCCTGGAAGATCACAGTCTAAGAAAGCAAGCCCCAGAGGATCTCTGTGGGTTGGAATTGATTTGAGGGCATACAACACACACAACACAACACACACACACACACACACACACACTCATACAGAGATACAGCTATGCCCAGTGTGAATTAGAATCATGGATTCATAGAATTTTATATGCTTAAATTCAGTTAACTTTAGTGTATATATGCCTCTATGTGTCTCTGTGTGTACATACTGGTTTTTGGTTTATTTATATGGAAGCCCATCTGGCATAGTGGTTTAAAGTTCAACTTTCAACAGAAAGGGTGGTATTTCAAACTTTCTAGCTGTACACTTACTAGCTGCTCTGGGAGAGAGGGATGTGTCAGTCAGCTTGCATAGATTTACAGCACTGAGAACCCTGTGGGGGCAGTTTTCCTGCATCCTTCAGGTCTCTCTGAGTTGGAATCAATTCAGAAACAATGGTTTACTCACACACACACACATCCATATGCAAACATACATTTGATCTGGAAATGATTTGTATGAGTGTTATATATATAACACATAAAATTTAAATATACACAATATGTAATAAGTAAAATTTATTATTTGTGTACTAATAGATACATATTGTGAAACTTAATGGGAAGTAATCTATTATTTACTGAAGAAACCTTGGTGGCACAGTGGTTGAAGTGTTAGGCTGTTAACTGAAAGGCTGGTATGAATTGACCAGTTGCTCCGAGGGAAGAAAATACAGCAGTCAGCTTCTGTTAAGTTCTAGCTTGGGGTGGGTGGAGAGTGGGCATGTGGGCTACAGTCTTGGAACCTATGTTGGTATTGCTAGGAGCCCTCCAGTCACCTCTGACTCATAAGGACCCTGTGAACAACAGAAACACTGCATGGTCCAGAGCCATATTGGCAATTGTTCCTATTCCTGAGCCCCTTGAGGCAGTCACTATGTGAGTACCTCTCACTGAGGGCCTTCCCCCTTTTCTCCACCCCTCCCCTTTACCAATCCTGATGTCCTTCTCCAGTGACTGGTCTCTACGATACGTCCAAAGTATGTAAGACGAAGTTTTAAGATGTTTGTCTCTAAGGAACACTTTGGCCTTACTATTTCTAATACAGATTGGTTAGTCCTTTTAACATTCCATGGTACTTTTAATATTCTTCTCCAGCACCACAATGCAGATTCATCAATTCTTCTATGGTTTTCCTTATTCATTGTCTACATTTAGTTCAATTAACACCTTATGCATAAAACTCTGTGGAGCAGTTCTACGCAATCATATAGGATCATTATGAATCAGAATCTATTCAAGGCAAGTGGGTGGGTTATGTGTTGAGACCCAGAGATGTAGACACACAAAAATCTCTAGGAGGCAGTATAGCATTGATGAAACACGTAACTATCCAATATTTCCTCCCCTTACTCTTATGGTCTTAGTTTTACCTCATTAATCATGTTGCACCTGCATATGTTCATTTGCATAACTAAAATCATTTGATACATTAAATCCAAGATAGCTAAACACTTCAGAAATAGTAATTGGAGTAAGAATTCCCCGAGGGTACTAGAAGAGGGCGGGGGGGGGGGGAGGCAGGGACAGGGGAACTGATACAATGATGACCGGATAGCCCCACTTACGGGGAATGAATAGCAGAAGTGTAGGTGAAATGGCAACATTGGGTGGTGTAAGATATGGCAAGATAATCATCATCATCATAATAATAAAATAGTTAGGGTTCCTGGCTAGGGGAGGGCAGGGGGGATAAAGAAGAGTTGATATCAAAGAGTTCAAGAAGAAATAAAATGTTTTTAAAATGATGGTGGCAGCAGTTGTATAACTATGCTTAATCTAATTGGAGTATGGGTTGTTATACTATCTGATATAATGATCTAATTGAATGATGGGTTGTTTAATTGGAAGAGCTCCCAATAACAATAATAATTCTCCTTGAGGTAAAACGTGACAAATATTTTCAAATGCTTCCTTCCCAGGCCATAAGGATGGCTAAACTATATGGGTGCCATCCCCCATGTATGGCCTGGCTATACCAACTGCTATAGTCAAACATGAGCAGATGTTCTATTGTTCTTGGACCTAAGCAGTTTAGTGCAGCAGTTCATGTTGTTTATATTAGAATACTGGTTCCCATTTTAATTACTATTCAAACAGACTTCAGGTATAACAGTAGAAAATTTGCGTAGTATATTAGGATGTGAAGGAAAAATAAACAAATAGTGATCTGTTAGTCTGGGTACATTAGAGAAACAAATCCACAGAAACTCATATGTATAAGACAGTTTCATGTAAAGGTTAAATTCACATCAAGAAAACATCCCAACCCACTGCTGCCCAAGCCCACAGTCCAACATTAGCCCATAGGTCCAAAACCAATCCACAAAGTCCTCCTCCATCTCACAAAACACACACTATGATGCCGACTGCAGGAGGAAAGCCAAATCAGTGAATGTGTAAGCATCTCAGCACTGGCAGGGGTCTCCACATGGGTGCTCCAGCACCCAGGGCTGCACCAGGGTAAGTCCATGTGGCTTTTCCTCATGGGACGTCTTGCAGGAAGTGAGCCTTGCAAGCTGAAGCAGGAAATTGGCTAAGGCAGCTGCACCCTGGTCTGACCATCACAAAGCAAGAGACTCCAGAACTAGAAAGGCAAGGCTCACTGAGCTATTTATCTCTCTGCCCTTCAATTAACCCCACCTGTGTTTATCGACCAGGTTGACACAATAAACTTTATCTCAAGTGAGCTGGCCAATACTATTTTGTTCTTCGTAGTCTCCCTGCCATAGGATCAGTTACCTGTGGCTTTGACCTATGGTGTGCTCATGCTCAATTAACCGCGGTGCTAGGAAAATGGCTGCTGGCAAATTTCCATCTTGTCAATTCCATTAGGAAGCTACATTTTTATGATAGTTACAAAAATTTTCTCTTCTTTGCATTTTCCCATTAGGCATATAAAATGTTGTCCTTTTTATATAATATACTTTAGAACTATAACTTAGTGATGCACATTAGATACTGGAGATTGGAGAGGTAAAAGGTTCAGTTCAGTCTCTGGCTCATTATTAGTTCTTTCTGTTTTCATTTCTTGATCTAATGTAAATTGAACTGGGAAATATTTGGAACACTAGTAATGGGTTTTGAGGGGAGAAAATCATTGAATAAAAGCCTTTAGAAACTGTTCTGTGAAGAAAAGTGGAAAAGGTGGATTCTTTATATTCTCAAGAAGATATTTATAACAAAGCATCGGGTACCTTCAGTAATGAAAAACATCGTTCATATTTTGATCAATACCTCCCAACTGATACATAGTTCAGACTGAATGGGACATGACATTCATTTTTCTTCACTACATTGAGTGACTTGATACTACATCGAAATGGTAAATTTATCGGCTTGGATTATAGAAAGAAAAACGTTTTGCATGTCACGGACTAATTGAGAAGAGTTATTCTTTTCCTTTAAAGGAAAATTGGCTGTATGATAATGTTAGAATATCTTAAAGTAACATAAAGTTACCACATTTTATTTTCTTATAATTGTACTTTAAAATTTTGATTTCCTTTATATTTCTTGTCTCTCTGCTTTCATTACCCCAAATACCCTCAGAGGTTTCCCTAGAAACCTCTAAATTCACAGTGAATTCCAGTATCCCTGTTTATACTACTAGCACTCTGATTGCCTAGATGCCAGTTAGAATTAGGTAATACTTTATACTGCAATGTGAAGTGATGAAAAAGCCACTGGCTGTTAGTAATTTTGTTATTTTGACATCAACAAATATTTTATTTTATTTGAAATTAATGCTACATAGTTTTAAGATAAGAACCTAACATTGGTTCCTTTATTTCCACGTGCTGCATTTACATAAATAATTCCTTTTTGAGATAACTTCTGTTTAAAGTGCATATGAATTTGGGAATCCATTTTGCTGAGAACTCTAATTTCAAAACTTAAGGGTGCTCATTTTTCATACTTTTATACGGCATGCAGATGTGTATCTGTCAATTTAATAGTGTATGAAGCTACCCCAAATCTCAAAAATGACTGCGGCTGTATCAGAATTTTAAAATAACCAACTCTTGAATTCTAGATTGTGGGGCAGCCCTAATCTGCGGTTATTGTCGGGTGAAATGAGTCAGTTCTGATGTACAGAAGAATGACAAATACCCGGTCCTGCACCTTCCTCACCATGGTTTTTATTTTTGAACCCATTATTGCAGCCACGGCGGCAATCCATCTAGTCAAAGGTCTTCCTCTTTTTCACTGCCACCGCCACTTTACCAAGTAAATGTCCATTTCCAGGGACTGTTCCTTCTTAAGAATGTGTCCAAAGTACGTGAGATGAAGTCTCACCATCCTGGCCTGTGAGATGCATTCTGGCCTCCTCACTTCTTCTAAGACAAATGTGTGTTATCTTGACAGTCCATGATACTTTCAATCATTTTCACAGCCCAATAGCTCAAGTGTATTCATTCTTCTTCGGCCTTCCTTATTCGATGTCTAACTTTCCCATGAATCTGAGGCGAATGAAAATACCATGGTTTGGGTTGGAGAAAACTGAGGGCTTAGAAGAGTGGATGTGGCCTTATTTCTACCCTCACAACCAGGGGCTGGGAAATCCAATTCTACTTAGATGAACAATCTCCACCGTGCAGAAAGTGTGCCCGTCTGCCCCTGGCACAGTGGGGTGAAACACATAGGGAGAGCAGCAGGGCAGCAAGGGGAACAAAAATAACCCAGTCCCTGAGGTTTCCGGACTTCTGATGTGGGGGACAGTGTTAGAAACCTCATCAGACTTGGTCAGAAAACCTACATAGGGGTCAGCAGACAGACCTGCAACTACCTACTTATTTTTATTATTTTTGTTTCTTTTTCTTTCACCCTATGTCTATCTAGATAAGATTGGCAGGTCAGACAATCCTGAGGAGAGAAGAAAAGGACTGGCTGTTCCAGGGGAGACTGGGAGAGGAGGGGGGATGGAAAGCCTATACACTCAGGGATAAGATAACAACAGAGATCTAAAATTGATGGTGAGGGAGGGGTATAAAGCCTGGTGGGGTTTAATGTATCCTAAAGGAATTATGGAGAGCTGAATGGAGAGTGAACAAGATAGTGGGTTGGGAGGAAGGGGAAAGTAAATAGAGGAAAGAAAAGGGAGGCAAAGCTATTTATAGAGGAAAGAGATAGAGGCCAATGTAAATATATTTATATTTTATGTTTTAAGATAGTAGATGGGCTTTGTACCTCTTCTCAAGGCCCCCTTAACACAAGGACACTTGTCTAATAACCTGACATTCTTTGATACTCACCTTTCCAACACCTTTCCAACATGGTTGCCGAAGAAAAAATGGCTGCATAAGCAAATGTGGTGAAGACAGTGGGTGGTGCCTGGCTATCAAAAGATACAGCATCTGCGGTCCTAAAGGCTTGAAGTTAAACAAGCAGCCATCTAGCAGGGAAGCAAATAAGCCCACATGGACAAGCACACCAGCCTGTGTGATCACGAGGTGTCGACTGGACCAGGTATCAGGTATCAAAAGATCCAAAACAAACAGCTATATCGATGTGAACAAGGGGGTTGGAGTGGAGAAACAAAGCCCATCTGTAGACCATTGGATATCCCCCCCACAGAAGGGTTATAAGGAAGGGATGATTAAGCCAAGGTTCAGTACAGCAGTGACGAAACACACATCATTCCTCTAGTTCCTGACTGCTTCCTCCCCAACACTACCATGACCCAGTTCAACCTTACAGATCTGTCTAGACCGGAGAACATACATAGGTACATATAAGAGCTCATGGTTTTCATGACAGATAAACGCCTCAGGAACAGTAGTAGGAATAGCGATATCATGGTAGGGGGATGGTTGGGGAAGGGGCATGGGGAGAAAGGGGGAACACATCACAAGGTTGGATATATAGGCCCTTCCAAAGGCAATGAATTACAGAGATGTAGGTCAAGGGAAACAATAGACAGCTTAAGATACAAAATAATAATAACAATATAAAATATATCAAGGATTCATGAAGGTGGGAGGGGAAAATAGGGATTTATACAAAGGGCTCCAGTAGAAAATGTTTTGGAAATGATGGCAATATATGTGTAAATATGCTTGATACAATCAATGTATAGAATGTTATAGGAGCTGTAAGAGCCCCCAAAAGCAAAGTCACTCCTAAGGACCCCAGTTGCTTCCTCTGTACCCCAACCTTGAGTCATGCACATCTTAATCATCCAAATAACATACTTGCTTTTCAATACTTTACATTGAGATTTACCCAATGTAACATGCCATTGGAGCTCTTCACTGCTGCTTCCATGAGCATTGGTTGTGGTTCCAAGCGAGGTGAAGCCCTGACAGCTTTCACTGCTTCTCTGTGTACCATGATGCTTTATTTTTGTGAGGATGTTTGCTTTCTTTGAATTAGGTTTAATCCTTAATCTTCGCAAGATTTTTGCTTCAAGCCCTCCTCACTTTCAGAAAGCAAGATTGTGTCCTCTGCCTCCAGAAGATTGTCAGTCAGCCTTCCTCCAATCCTGATCCTCCATCCTTCTTCATAAAGTCCATCTTCTTTGATTGTTTATTCAGCCTAAAGTTTAAATAAATATAATGCGACTATGTCACCATTTCTGGGTCTTGAACGATGCAATATTCCCTTCTGTTCTTACAACTGGCAACTCTATCAACCGTCATCCGTAATTATTGACTGCCCGTAACACAGTGTTGTTTTTCCTTTGACATGATGATACCAGTGTATATGATTAGACTTTGTGTTATGTATTAAAATATTTTATAACTCATTTGAAATTCTGTTAGTAATGAAGTTGGAAGGATGATCATGGAAAATTAGTATTCTCTAAAAAGTATTAATAAAATTTAGCTGCTTAAGTTTATATTATATGTATTTTATAAATTTACTGAAGCTATTCACTGACACTGTCACCTCACCTCTCCTTCTTTCTGGATAGCTCACTATTCTTGACTAACGTGATGTCACGTGCTCTTAGTTTTCTTCCTGTCTTTATGACAGCACAATCTCAATATCCTTTTTGTACTTTGTACCTATTTTTCCACTTCTATGTCTCCTAAATCTTTATTCTCCTCAGATATATAAATGTCCTCCTATAAAGAGGAACAACAGTCTCAGAAACATACAGAACCAGTTCTGCCTTGTCCTGCAGGGTTGCTCTGAATCAGCATTCCCTCAATGGCAATGAGGTTGAGTCTTCTAGTAAGTGCTTTTCACAGTCTCCTACAACTTAATCTGTTAACCATATCTTCAATTACTTCCCCATCCCAAATTTCCTCAGTCTATTGGACTTCCGCAGTCAGTCTCTTAGTAGACTAAAGCCTATAGCTAATGAGTTGATACTGACTCAGCGTGACCTTATGGGACAGAGGAGAGCTGTCCCTTTGGTTTTCCAAGCTGGGAAATCACTATAAGAGAAGGTAGCTTCATCGTTCTCTTTTGGATCAGCTACTGGGTCTGAATGGCTAGCCTGGTAGCTAGCACCTCAGCTCTTAGCCCGCAGCACCACCAAGCTTCTTGCTTACTAGACTAGACAGCTCTAAGGTGATGTTGCAGATGCAGCTCAAACTCAGCATGTAAGAAACAGGGCTGCAGCTTCATGCTACAACCATGTTGAATGAGCAATCGTTCCTAAAGATATCACGCACTCTTTGCATTCTTTTCTATTTCTAACATACATCTCTTTCAATTTATTTATTTTTCTTGTAATTTGGATACAAATTTACAGAGAAAACTAGTTTTCCATTCACCTCTGTTGTGGCATTGACTATAATTCCAACAATGTAACTCCTTTGCAATGTAAGGGTAAGTCAGAAAGGTTTGGCAACTGGGCTTCTTATTCATACAAATGTGCATTTATTTCAAACAAAGTATGTTAATTAACTTTGTGGTGAAGTGAAGTTACTTGATATGGTTCTTCTATCCATGCCCTTGTAACTCTTACCCAATGATTGGTTGGAGCCATGCAAAAAGGGTGTCTAAAACACTAATAGAAGGGATTGATTGGCTTTAAAATTCCTTTGGATATGTAAATGAGCAGAAAGAGAGATAATCAAGACCCAATTTAGAAAGACAAGCCACGTAGGGAACTTGCGCAAGATCCCTACCTCTGAGGCGATGGAGGCAACAGAGGTCCTGCCACCCAGACCATGAGACAGAGAACAGGAGCAGCATTGAGACCACTATGTAGTGCAGAGGAGCAGCACTGAGCCTGTGAGGCAGGCCACTGGGTACACTGGTTCCCAGAGCACCGCAGAGGTCAATGGATCACATGTTGAGATAATGAGAACCAGTGAGAGGAAGGGCTGGGAGCTTGGCTAAGAAGAAGAATTGTAAAACAAAACAAAACAAAACAAAACAAAAACCCTTAGCATTTTATAACCTGTTGTTGTTAGGTGCTATCAGTTGGTTAGGACTCACAGTGACCTATGTACAACATCATAAAACCCAGCCCAGTCCTGCCCCATCCTGACAACTGCGCCCATGGATGAGACTAAGCATACTATTCTTTTCTAAGGACAGATCTCACCTGATAACACGCCCAAAGAATGTGAGATGAAGTCATATTTCTAAGTAGCAGTCTAGCTGTACCTCTTCCATGACAGATTGGTTTGTGCTTTTAGAAGTCCTTGGTACTTTCAATATTCTTCTCCAACACTATAATTCAAACGTTTAATGCTTGAGGTATCAGTGGTAGATACAGATGCAGTTGGGGTCTTTGACAGACGCAGACCCTTATTGGTGAGTAACAGAGAAAACCCCTACCCTGGAATATTCAAGGTAAGCTCTGCTATGCTCTGCAGAAAAACAGCCTTTAACCTACTGGGCTACTGGGCCTCAGTGGAGAGTGGAGAGTGAACACCTCAACATACACCAACAATCACCATGTAGCCTGAGAGTTTTTCAGCATGCCCTGAGCGCTGCCTGGTCCAGAATAACGAAGTTGGACATGCACGGCAGCACTCTGTCATTAAATGGAAGTGGTATATACAAGACCAGGCTAGAGCAGGATCTGACGGTACAAACAAACGGCATGAAGAAGTAGGCTAAAGTCCTATGGTCTCCACTCCTGCCAGCATACTATCTTTTTCCCCAATCTTAACTTATGATTTCATGTGGAGTGCCTTATGATCAGCTGACTGAGAAACAGGAAATGCAGGCTTGATTTACTGATGGTTCTGCATGGCGTGCATGCATCCTTCAAAAGTGCACAGCAGCAACACTGTGTAGCCCCTCTCTGGGACCTTGCTGAAGGAACTGGTGAAGGGAGTTCCTCCTAGTGGGCAGAATTTTGAGCAGTGCATCTTGGAGCTTGCTTAGAAGGAAACATGGGCAAATGCACAACTTTATATTGATTCATGACTATTGCTAATGGTTTAGCTGGAGAGTCAGGGACTTGAAAGGAGTATGATTGGAAAATTGATGACAAAGATGTTGTGGGGAAGAAGTATGTGAAAAGGCCTATCTGAATGTCTCATTTGAATGCTCAAAAGAGGGTTACCTTCCCATGCAGAGGAGGATGTTAAGAATCAAGTGGATAGGATGTCATGTTCTGTAGAAATCAGTCATTCTCTTTCCTCAACAATTCCTGTCATTGCCCAAAGTGACAAAATATCCATGGTGGCAAGGATGAAGGTTAAGTGTGTGCTCAGCAACACAGACTCCCACTCATCAAGGCTGATTTGGCTACTGCCACTGCCGAGTGTCTGATGTGCTGACAGCAGAGAACAACACTGAGCCCAAGATATGGGACCATTCCTTGGAGAGATCAACTTGAAACCTGGTGACAGGTTGATTACAGATCTTCCTTCATAGAAATGACAGTATTTTATTCCAACTGAAATAGATACTTACTCTGGATTTAGCTTTGCTTTCCCTGCACACAATCCTTCTGTCAATACTACCACTCATAAACTTACAGAATGTCTTATCCATGAGAAGCTTACACAGACCATTTCACAGCAAAGAACTGTGGCAATGGGCCCATGACGATAGATTCCACTGGTCTCCCCATGTTCCACTGTCCTGAAGCTGTTGAGTTGATGGGAGGATGGACTAGATTTCTAAAGACACAATTACGGTGCCAGCTAAGTGGTGAGTTGTTGCTGGGCTGGGGAATGTACTCCAGGAGGCTGTATATGTCCTAAATTAGCACCCAGTATGTGGTTCTTTTTCTCCAATAGCCAGGGTCCATGGAGTCCAGGAACCAAAAGTTTAAATGTGAGTGACATTACTCACTATTATTTCCAATGACCTATTCATAATACTTGTGCTTCCTTTTCCTGTAGCCATATGCTCTTATGGTCTGGAAATCTTAGGGAGGAATACTCCACTGGAGATAAAGCATTGATTCCATTGAACCGTGAGTTATGAATGCCTCCTGGCCATTTTGGATACCTCATGGATCAACAGCCAAAGGAGAGTGTTAATGTTCTGAGTGGGATGATTGATCCTGATTGCCAAGGGAGAATTGGGTTGGCATTGCATAATGGAGGTATAGCAGAGTATGTGTAGAACCAGGATATCCCTTAGACTGTCTCCTTAATATTACTCTGTCCTGTGATTTAAGTCAAGAGTAGACTGTAGTAACCTGATTCTGACATTAGGATTGGGTCACCCCATCAGGCGAACGAACAACATGATCAGCTGAGAGTAAAGGGAATTTACTAGCCAAGAGTAAAGGAAATAAAGAATGAGTAGTGGAAGATGGTAGTTCTTAATACCACCGACAGCCATGTGATCAGTTACAGAAATAGCGATTTGTTGGAAATATTTTCTTTGTATATGTGTATTAAATAGTTTTATTTTGTTTAGTTATAAAATATAAAATTTAAATGGGGTGAGTGCATTTTTTGGTTCTGTGCATATTAGTTATATAATATTAGCTGCAAGTATGACTTTATTACTGTCTTTGTTTGTAGACTATATAGCAGTGGTTCTCAGCTTTCCTAATGCTGCGACCATTTGATACAGTTCCTCATGTTGTGGTGACCCTCCAACCACAAAATTATTTTCGTTGCTACTTCATAACTATAATTTTGCTACTGTTATGAATTGGGGGGCCCCTGTGAACAGGTCATTAGACCCCCCAAAAGCGGTTGCAACCCACAGGTTGAAAAATGCTGATGTATTATTTAAGGAGATACTAAGCTGACAAAGGGGTGAACTGTGATAGGTTTGTGTTAAGTTTGCCAGGACTCTCTTATGATACTATCTAACATAGTGTAATCAACTCTGTGAGAGGATCTTCTGTGAAGCATCAAACCAGTTTGTGGAGAAAAGACTCCTTAATTTGATCATAATCTTGATACAATTAAGGGAGTTTTCATTCAGAGTTTGGCCTGTCTTATAAATTGACAGTGTGTGGGAACTAGCTCACGTCTATTGCTGAATTTGGATCCTGCAACTGGTATGTCAGCCTCCTATTTTTTTGTCTGTCCATTCCAGGAGTCATCAGCAGACTGACGACTTTGAATCCATTCAGCCTATCTCAGATTCATCAGCATGGCATGCATCAATCTTTGCTCTTCCTACTTCATTTCCTAGCTTCCTGTTAATCAACCTATCTAGTTAAAGAGTCAAGAGAAGTCTTCTGCTTGCATCTGATACACATACTTGAGCCAGAATTGACTTGCTCACTTTTACGATTATGTGAGCCATTTCTTGTTATAAATCTGTATCAATACACACTGAACTGCTAATGCCAAGGTCAGCAGTTTAAAACCACCAGCCAGAGGGAGAAAGATGAGGCTTTCTTTCCCCCATAAGGAGTTATAGTTTCAAAAACACCAAAAGGCAGTTCTATGAAACACCGTGTGTTTGTTTGAAACACCTTGTTCTGTGGTGTTTCTGTGAGTTGGAATTGACTCAGTAGAATGACTTTTGACTTTATATATGTACACCTACAAGTGCCAATGATTTTGCGTCTCCAGAGCACCCTGTTGAACATATCCATCCACTCTACGGTCTATGCTCCTTTAGACTCCCGTTCCCTCTGTAGAATGTCCTAAAACTCCAAGAACATTTAAAAGGAACATGGTTTGAGTCCCCTGAGGATGCTAAAACTACAATTTTATACAAATTGTGTAAGTCAACGTGTGCAATCCTGTTTGATGGCATTGACCTATGGAATAATATATTTCTATTTTCCCCGGATAAACTGGCTTTGTAAAACAAATAAATAGCTTTGCAGTTGGTAAATTACAAATTTAATTTTAATACAATTTTATGGAATGTAAATTTGAAAAATATTAAAATGGTATCGAAATTGAAAACAAACAAAGAGCACCCAAGCCTATGGGAAGGTTTAGAAAGAGAAACATCATCGTCAGAAATGTATAGACCTAGATGGAAAATATGTGGAGAAACAACAGTTTCATATTTTTTCTTCTCGTTATCTGATGCTAAAACAGTGTTTTTAAAAATGTATCCTGGTTTATGGTATGTATTTAAATGATTTGCCTTGCACATGCGTAGGCACTGGAAAACCTCAAGTTTGTAGGATAAGTAAGCAGGCTATAATCTGAAGCAGAAATTGGTGCTGCAGTTTGGGGACTGAATTTTTTCTTTTGGGATCCTCAGCTTTACTCAAGGTGTTTTACTTTACTGAACAAGGCTCTCTACATTTTCAAGGCTAATCTCCTTTTTTTAAAGCAGTGTTTCCAAAATCAGGCAACATCACTCCATGGGGGACACTGGAATGATCCAAGGAAGCTGCAAAAACAGATACCTACACTTTATCGTGGATTATGGGCTACAGTACAAAAGTTTTTAATAGTCAAGGGAGTGCTGAGTATTTTATTTTCTGAAACAAGGTGACAGGCCAGATAAGGTTGGGAATCTAAAATGATATAAAGTCAATGGATTATTGTATTAACCACAGCTACAAAATACTTTTGTACAAAATAAGATTATTGGTTGACTCAGGCGCTATAGACTAGTTAAACTGACAAACAAAAATAACCATCACATTAGTCTAAAATAAACGTTCCCTATCAGCTTCTGATAATTAAGTTTTTGGTATTAGATTACTATGCAGACAATCCAGGATTTTCTTAGAATTCCCAAGTAAATTAGCTTCCAAAGTATTTGAATATTTTTCTGTTTTCAAGGCATTGAAAAATTGTGCTTGCATATTTTAATTGATGCAGCCTCATTAAAATTCAATTTTTAAATTAAATTAATTTCAGATATCGTGAATTAATATTTTCTTCTTGAGAATGGAGCAAAGGAATATTTGTTACTGAAATATTTAAAATGTAGAATTTGATGTTTTAACATTGTATAAAGTCATGTGCATATCATAACTAAGAAAATGAATCGATTATCTTCAAAAAATTTCTATTGCTTCATTGTAATTTCCTCCCACCCTATTATTTTTAATTCTATTCATCGCTATATATTAGTTTTCATTATCTACACTTGTATATAAATGAAATCATGCAGCATACATTCTTTTATTTTAAGTACAACTGTCTAGATTTACATATACTTTTGTACATATTGATTGTTAATTCCATTTATTGTTGTATAGTATTTAGTTGTATGGAAGTATCATCCTGTTAATTCCATTTATTGTTATGTAGTATTTAGTTGGATGGAAATATCACCCTGTTATTATTTATTCATCTGTTAGTGAGTACTTGGGTTGTTTCCAGTACAAAGCAATATAAATAAAGTTCTTATGAGCATTGTTTTAAAAGTTTTTATATACTTATATTCTTTTATATAGGCAATTATATTGGTCATTAATACAGATATCATATCATTCCATAGTTCAGTTACATCAAGCAATATTGTACAAATGCTACCACAGTTTCAAAGCATCCTTTTTTTCTTGAACTCCTTGTATCCTCCCACCCCCATTACCACTCTACCCCCATAAACCCTTATTATACTTTCTGTCCCTGTAAGTTCCGTGTACTGAAAAACAATGACCATAATGACAAATATTCAAGAGGGACACCTCCAATGACAAAACACATCTTAAACCAAAATATGAACAAACAGAAAACCCTCTCTTTTATCTTTGACCTGTCCCTCTAATGTGGATAAAAGGAAATCACCTGAGGCTTATTTTCTATGTAGATCCCACAAATGTATCTTGGACTCCTTCTGACATCCACAGCCTTCTGCAAACCTGATTCTCACAAATTAGGCTCTGATACTATTCCTTCCTTTGACTTTGGATTATATGATTTTTAAATCCATCAGCCACTGATGGTGGTGTGCTTCTTCCATGTTCTCTTAGTGACATCTCACTTAGATGGATGCCTCTGTGGAAACAAGCCTTTAAGAAGCATTTTCATATGACACCCAGGCACCATATAATTTCTTCACCATACTCTTCTATAGCTACCATAACTTCTGGGTTTTCTTCCATTGGGCAGGGTCATGAAGTAAGAATTAATTGTACTTAAGTTGGATCCAATATTTAATATAAACCCAAAACTCATTCCTGGATCTATGTTTGTTGTTTTTACAAATCAGCTTTTGGGTGCCATGCAGAATCTTCATGTGATTTTGTGGTAGAGAGTCTTATGGACCATCCCCTGGGGCATTAAGATCTTCTATTATTAATGTCTTTGAATAGCCTCTGGTGAATTTTAAAACTATCACAGGTGATTCCTTGAGTTTTTAAGGTATAGAGAAGAGGATGGTTAAAATGCCTTTCTATAGTTGTTAGAACAAGCAGTGCTTTATTTGGGGGGGGAGATTAAACTTTTTAAAAATATTTTTATTAGGGGCTCATACATATCTTATCACAATCCATACATACATCAATTGTGTAAAACACATTTGTACATTCATTGCCCTCATCATTCTCAAAACATTTGCTCTCCACTTAAGTCCCTGACATCAGGTCCTCATTTTTCCCGTCCATCCCCACTCCGCCCTCCCTCATGAAACCTTGATAATTTATAAATTATTATTTTTGTCATATCTTGCCCTGTCCGATGTCTCCCTTCACACACTTTTCTGTTGTCCATCCCCCAGGGAGGAGGTAACATGTAGATCCTAGTAATTGGTTCCCTCTTTCCAACTCACCCTCCCTCTACACTCCCAGTATCACCACTCACACCACTGGTCCTGAAGGGACCATCCACCCTGGATTCCCTGTGTTTCCAGTTCCTATTTGTACCAGTGTATATCCTCTGGTCAAGCCAGACTTGCAAGGGAGAATTCGGATCATGATAGTGCGGGGGAGGAAACATTTAGGAACTTGAGGAAAGTTGTATGTTTCATCTTGCTACATCGCACCCTGACTGACTTGTTTCCTCTCTGAGACCCCTCTGCAAGGGAATGTCCAGTGGCCTACAAATGTGTTTTGGGTCTCCACTCTGCACTCCACCCCCCCCTCATTCACTATGGTAAGATTTTTTGTTCTGATGATGCCTTATACCTGATCCCTTTGACACCTCATGATCGTACAGGCTGCTGTGCTTCCATGTGGGCTTTGTTGCTTCTGAGCTAGATGACTGCTTGTTTACCTTCAAGCCTTTAAGACTCCAGACGCTTTATCTTTTGATAGCTGGCCACCATCAGCTTTCTTCACCATATTTGCTTGTTTACCCTCTTTGTCTTCAGCGGTTGTGTCGGGAAGGTGAGCATCATAGAATGCCAATTTAATAGAAGAAAGTATTCTTGCATTGAGGGAGTACTTGAGTGGAGGTCCAATGTCCTTCTTCTACCATAATACTAAACCTGTGAATATATGCATATAGATCTATTTCCCCATCCTCATACATAAATATATTTGCATATGCACATGTATTTAACTAGACCTCTATAAATGTCCTTTGACCCCCAGCTCTTTCCTCTATTTCCCTTGACTTTCCTCCTGTCCCACTATCATGCTCAGACCCCATCAGGGTTTCAGCAATTCCTCTTTGTTACATTACCCTTGATCATGCCTTACCAGGCCTCCCACACCCTCCTCACCAGCAATTTGGATTACTTGTTGTTCCCTTGCCCTTGGGTTTGTTAACATCACTTCCTTCCCTGCCCCTTCCCCTCTCCCATGTCCCCTGGAACTGTCGGTCCCATTGTTTTCTCCTCCAGATTGTTCATCCAGCCTATCTTAGACAGACCTTCAGAGATAATAACATGCACAAAAACAAGACAGAGCAAAACCAAGCAACAATATACAACAAAACAATGACAAACAAAACACAACAAAAAAAAGCTTGTAGTTAGTTCAAGGATTATTTGTAGGCCTTTACGAGTGTTTTCCAGTCCAGTCTGTTGGGGCACCGCGCCCTGGCCCCAAAGTCCACCATTCACTGGGGATCTCGCCACTCCATTACCTTGATGTTCTGTTACACCTCCTTAGTGTTTTGCCTCGGTATGGAGGGATCAGTTCGGGTGCAATTCACACACTGTGTCTCCGGTGTTGTGCCCTGTAGGGCCATGGGTCAGTGAGGGGCGTCATGTCTCATAGTGGGGCTGGCCATGTGGTCCTCTCTGTGAACATTCTGCTCTAATTGGGGTCATTGTCCTCAAGGCCTGGTGGCTCAGGATGTGCTCCACTCTCTCTTCCTCCCCTTTCATCTGCTTCTGTGTGCTCTGACCAGATATGTCCTTCTCAAGGAGCTGCATATTCAATGCTGTCTTTTGAAATAAATTCTTCTGGGGGAGGGGCAGGTGTCCACTTAGTAGTTGGGATTGGGGCCGGCCCCCCAGTCCTCTCCACTGGTTCCCTACTCCATGCTGGCATGTTGCATTCACATCTTGCAGCTTGGGTTGAAGTGTGGTCCTTCTTTCCCTGTGGAGATATAAGCAATACCCTCCCCTTGGGTAGGTTAGTACCCTGTGCCCCAGCTACCCATTTCTTTTTATTATTATTGTTATTTTTTTCCTTGATCCACCTCCTTTTTAGTTGTATACCATGTGTATCCCTGTATTTGATCTGGTTCCTGCCATATTACCTGGTCCTCACCCCAGGAAAGTTTGTGTACAGTAGCTTTTTCCCTACAACAAGCAGTGTTTTCAATGCTTTGTTAAATGATTGCCTGCCCCCACCCTCCACACACACACCATCTGTAGACATTGTTTTCCATGCCTTTTGTAAAGCCTCTCTCTATTAGTCTGGGTTGACAAAAGAAACAAATTTATAGACACTCATATGTATATAAGAAAGAGATTTATATAAAGAGTAATTGTATATTAAGAAAACATCCCAGTCCAGATCAAGTCCATAAGTCTGATATTTGCCCATATGTCCAATACTAGCCCATAAATTTCTCTTTAGACTCACACAACACATGCAATGATGCCGAGTGCAGGAAGATCACAGGCCATTGGGTGGAAAGTCTTGTGGATCCAGTGGCAGTGAAAGTATCTTAGCACTGGCGTGGGTCTCCATTTGGCTCCTACAGCTCCAAGGCTCTGGCTGCCTCAGCATAGCTCCACGTGTCTTGTCAAGAGAGAGAGGAAGCAGAGAGCCGGTGTGTATCTGACCTCCAGTGAGCTATTTATCTCTGTTATGGCTCCAAACGAGGTTATCAAGCTGCGACCACAACCGCATTGAGTTGACCCACATGAAATCGAACCTTTAAGTTGGTGCATATTGCTGTTAACTTCATGGACGGCCTGTCCTGATCTTACTTGCTTCTGGATATGGACTTCACAAGGTTCCCATTGGAATGAAGATTCTTCACATCAAAGGATATGATTATCTCTTCAGAGCACTAGGTTGATATAAGTGGGCAATATAAAAATTGGATACCCAAAATGGTGAGGGTAAAGACATGAAGTGTTTGGCTTATAAACTTTCATAGGTGGGGGAATATGTTCATAGGATCATGGTGTTCACATAAGTATAGAATATTTTTGTTTGGTTCAATTGTAGAATGTTATGTTGAAAAGGGGTGTCACATTTTTAAATTGTATGCCTTTAGTTTTATCCTGTTTAGGTACAGACATGATTTTATTATTGTTTGCTTGAAAATTATATATGGCTAAAGAGTTGTGTACAAGTGCCAAATTGACCAGTGGTGGTCTGTGGCAGTTACATAATCTTGAAAAGGCATGTAGTCTAGCCTATCAGGCCCTAGCCAATGAGGCCTCCGTGTGGGCATGGCCTTCTCGTGAAGATTCTGGGAACTCCTGTATTCCTCCCTAGAGACAAGAGACACTCTCTGCTTAGTCTTCCTGCTGACAAGCCACATGGAGCTACACTGATGAAGCCAGAGTCCTGGAGCTGAAGGAGCCACGTGGAGACTCACACCAGTGCTGAGATTGGTATCGGCCACATGGTCTAATATCGGACTTATGGACTTGATCTGGCCTGGACTGGGATGTTTCCTTAATATACAATTGCACTTTGATATAAGTTCTCTTTTGTACACATATGAGTGTCTCTGGATTTGCTTCTCTAGTTTACCTGGATTAACACACCCTCTGTATTTTATTCTGTTCATCAACCACTTCATCTGGAATCCAGTTGCACTTGCTAAAATTCTCTCCTCTGGTTGATATGTAACTTCATTACCCTGGCCTGACTTGTGTGCTTTTATATATGTGGATACCAATGAGTCACCAGCAACATGTTTTGATCACAATGATCCGATTTCTTTGCCACCATTTTTAACTGTTCCTCCCTGCCCCTCACGATACCTGCCTGTGCTATGAGTCTTTTTTTTTAGCTTAATCTCCTGTGTGTATCTTCTTCTTTATCCCGGATCCCTTGACTATTTAGCCTCTGTATTTAAAATCTTCAATTGATGTCTTTTGAACCGATCTAAACTCTATTTTGGAACGTGAGATTTGCTCACTTAGTATTGAAAACCCACCTTCTCTGTGCTCTTGGAGAACTATAGCATGCATAGGTGCCTCCACTGTGTAACAGGCTGGATCCAAAAAGATAGGTCAGTAGTCCCTGAAAACAAATGACTGTAGATATACAACGCCTTTTGCCACATATTGGTGGCAGACAGAGTCATTACACTGTTTTTCTATTGTCTGTTTTGTTCTTATTTAAACCAGTTCTTAAATTAAAATCTTAAATCATCATTCTTGGTAGTCAGGTTATAATGGAGCTTACAGACTAAGACAGGATAAGAAGAAGACCTGACTGTCTGAATCCAAGATTTAGTCAGTCAAAAAGCTATGGGTCATAAAAGAGTACCGTGTGATAAAAAAATGGAACATGAGTACCATTAGCAGAATGCATTGTGGCCCCAGCAATGAACTGGGACATACCAACGATTCTGAAGGTGGCATAGAGCCAGGAGGTGTTTTGTTCTCTTGTACATGGAATCACTCTGAATTGAATCTGAGTTGACTGCAATTAAAAACAAAAAACAATAATTTTAAGTGTTTTTTAAATTATCACTGTTGCTAGGGAGAGTACTGGCTAGAATATAGTGGTAGGATAATTCATTTCAATTGTTGTATAATGCTCTTGTACATGGTGATTTCATAGTTTCTTTGTCCATTATCCTGGGCAGAGGCATTTAGTTTCTCATATTCCTGCTCCCAGTGAGTACTAGAGTGGGCATTCTTGTAAAGTTTTCCGTGGCATTTTAGAGAGTTACAAGAAATGTATCAAGAAATGAAACTTCGGAGCCAGAGACCGAGAAAACGATAGGATTGTGATTAAAAGTAGAGGTGCTGGAGGCAAGCTGCCTGGGTTCAAACCCCTATCCTGTCACTCTTCAGCATTCCCAGAAAGCCGTAGGCACAGCTTCTTTCAGCCCATTTTCATGAATGTATACCCTACCTCAACTCATGCCATCCAACCATCAGCTTGGCTTAGGTTCCCTCGGCTCGGGTACAGCCTGTCATAGCCAATGCCCAGCTACTACTGTCTGCTTCTGTCGCCAGAACCCCACAGGCCTGTGGCTTCACAGCAATCACCATTTTGTGTGTCTGTACCATTTCTGATCCATGGAGAGATTTATTTTTGAGTCCGGAGGTGTTTTTGGTTTTCTCTTTTAATCTTTTATTTATACCTCTAGATGTTTGGAGCAGAGGAAGCACATCAAAGCATAGGTTATTGTGCCATCTTCACCCAAAAGTTGATCACACTTCTGTGATTTAAAATTAAACGCAGATCTTAGAATCATCTAATCAAAGACTTTTGAAGCTGGAGAGAGTTAGAGGGATGATTAAGGCAAATAAGCCAATTGCAATAGGTAAGGGGTCTGCAGTCTTAAGAAGTTACGTGATTTACTGCTACCATGTACCGGTTCATTTTAGGGCAGGACAACAGCTAAAGTGTTGGGCTGCCTCAGGTGTCCTTTGCCGCTCTGTCCACTGCCATATGACCCTCTACAGGCTATCCTTAAGTGCCATGTTTCCTTCAAACAGAACCTGGAAAGAGATATCAATGTAAGCAATCAGAAAATGACAAGTCTCATTTTAAGACTGATAGATAATACTTGTTTATCCTTGAGAAATATGGAAGTGAAAGTCAGAGCATAGTATGCCCAGTACTGAATTGAAAATACCGTATATACTAGAATATAAGCCGACCCGAATATAAGCCGAAGTACCTAATTATTACCTGGGAAACCAGAAAAACTGATTGACTCGAGTGTAAGCCTAGGGTGGGAAATGCAGGATGTGAATTAACACAGAGACCCGAGGGGAGAGACAGAGCGCAGCCACAGACACATCCTTACCAGTTCAACTGTCTACATAAGTGAATCACTACGGGTGCTTCTGCGAATTGGAGCCATCCACGTCATAGGACGCCTCTGATTGGTTAGATGTGAGTAAACAAACATTCAAAGCCCTGCAGTGTCAGCGGGGCTTCAAATGAACAGTGGAGGAACGACAATCGCCCATGAGATGTTACACCTCGCTGGGGTACCACTGACCCGTGCATAAGCCGAACCTCAGTTTTTCAGCACATTTTTTGTGCTTATACACGAGCATATACGGTATTTTCTTTAGAAGACCCAGTGCATTTGACTTTGTGGATGTCTATTGCCTTGGGTTTCTCTACGTTCCTGCAACTTACGAGATCAGTAATAGTGCCAATACTTCCAGCCACCCATATCATTGGGTTTAAAAAGCAACTGTGATGAATGGATCTGACCATCATTTACAGGGATAGCCTCTATTTCTGCTGTCATACAGACATGACAGGTAGGTTAATTTAGGAAATAAAAAAAGAGTGACCAAAATAGAGCAATACTCCCTTCTAATTAGGATTTCTGAATTTATTTTAGGATACAGGTTTAGAAACTGGTATTTTTATTAAAGTCTTTGGAACTGTTTTATTCTGTTTCTAGATCTTTTAGCTGTGCCTAAGCATCCGTATGCTGCTATGGAGAACTGGGGACTAAGTATTTTTGTGGAACAAAGAATACTACTGGATCCCAGTATGTCATCTATTTCTTATTTGCTGGATGTCACCATGGTCATTGTTCATGAGGTATGAGAAAAAAAAAGATCAGGTGTAAGTATAATGTGCAAACGATTGAGAATGTAGAATGATTTCAGATACATAGATTAGGAGCTAAAGTATCATCCTTCTAATTAAGTTTTAATTATCCACTGAGGACTGCTTAATTCTTCCTAGAAGATAAGTCATTTTCCCCTGGATGGCAGCACAAACAAAACAAACACACAGTATATTGAAAAAGCAACTCTTATTCCGTTGACTTGAGTCATGAGGCGGCTCTGCCACTCGGCATCCTGTGTAGAGTCCTTCTCGGGCCACTGTTCCTTGTCAGCTCTGCTTTATCCTCTGTGATTATTGGGGTGTGTATATGGTAAATGCAGTGATAGCAATGATTTATTGCATTGCTGCAAGATGCAGCTGAATTTTGTGTACGTGTCAAAATGTGCTTTTGCTGAAATCAATTTGCTATTCCCTTTTCCCCATTACACAGACACTTAGGAAGTCTTTCACTAACTCAGCCGTAGACTCTTTGTTCTCAAATGATTGATATTTTTTGCCTTGGCATGTTTAGAAATTCATATGCAAAATAGTCAACTTTGTAGTGAAGCTAAGATAAAATTAATTTCACTTTGATTTTATACACTTGCTTACAATGAGTGGAAAGAATCGTCGAGCTTTTGCAGGGCTTATGGAATCCTGAATTTATTGAAGGAAAAAAAATCACACCGAAAAACATACGCTCATTCTAGTAAGAAGTAATAATTGCCCTGATTACCACAACTGTGTACAGGCTTTAGCTGAAAACATTAGGCATTTTATCATGCTGCAGTATGATTCTAATTTATCATAATCCACCAAAAATATAATCTATCAAAACTTAAAGAGTGGGGTGCAAAAAGGTTTCAGTGAGAAGTGAAATGCTAAGTACCAATAAATGAACTGGCAAACGATTCTGGAGCTCGGGATCCTTTCCTTAGATATTTGCCTTTTGCAGTGAAGTTGTGATGGAGAGATGCTGGTACCGGCATCCTGGTCACGTTGGGGATGTGCGCCTCTTTATCTGAGGTGCCATTGCTCAGATATCCAGGGCTTCTCTTTCATGGGGGAGAATCTAGTTTTCACCTAAGCATAAAATTCTTTGCAGGAAAAAGCACTTTTTCCTTGAATGTTCCTATGAATGACAAATTAGAAGCATTAACAAAGCACAAACTCCCTACCGTCAAGTCTACTCTAACTCGCTGAGCAGAACTGCCCCTGCTTCCAAGTCTGTACATCTTTACAGGGGTCGAGAGCCCCATCTTTCTCACCTGGAGTGTGCCAACTGCTGACCTTGGAGTTAACCACCCAGCGTGTAACTCACTTTGCCCCTGGAGCTCCTGGTTAGAAGCATAGTTCTGTAGCGGTAAGGCCGCACTGCTAATGCTTCAGTGGCTCATTAAACTGGATTCCCTTTATTCGATAGTCTACATAACTTCCTTGTGATCATTTAGTGGTGCTGTGCTATTTACTGTGAAAGAACAAACCAGAAAATAGGAGACACCTCCAAAAATGTTCAACTATTACTGCTACTTATATTTTATGCCATTCTGCCATTCTTCATTCCCGCTAAATACTCATGTTCCTGTGATTCTTACAATAGACGTATTTTAAAGGTAAAACGTGCATTTTTAAAAGTAAACATTATTTTTAAAAACTTTATATTTTGTGATCAAGAACTTTAGGGTACTCTCTTACTTTATTTTCTTAGAGATCTTCTTGGGTAAATGATACTTACTTTTGGATAGTGGAATGTTCAGTCATCGCAGTCTTTATTGTGACTCTTAATGACTGTTTATAACCCGCCTCTTCCTTGCTCCTGTGGAATGCTCCTGGCTCGCCTGGCCTACGGCATTGTTGCCCCGTTGGCTTTTTTGTTTCCTAAACAGTTCTTTTCTACCACAGTGATGGCACCAACCATTACATCTGCCTGGAATCTTCTTCCCCATGGCTTTCTCATGGCTGGTTCCTTCTGTCATTAAAGTCTGAGCTCACATGTCACCTAGTTAGAGGGATCTTTTTTTTGGTTTTATTTTCCAATCTAAAGGGACCTTCTCCCCTGATCATATTTTATCGTGCTTTATCACAATCTGAAACGATAGGGTTCATGTGCTTCTTTATTTTTGCCTTTCTCATTTCACACCATCCCCAATAAAATGTCAGCTGTCTGAATTTTCACTGCTGGATTGCAAAATCTTTAGGATAATTCATGGAATATATACATATATATATTTTCCAGCAATAAAAAGCACATACATATATATGTATACTTTTGAAAAATGAAAGATATTTATTTACCCTTTTGTTGAACTATTAAAGGGACTCAGAATAATGCATCATGATTTGATCAGAGGCCAGAGAAATTGCAGTATTTTTCTTGAAGGGACATGGAGGAATGTTATGCCTCAGTTGCTCATTATAATAATATCATGTAGCATTGGGTGTGGAGCACCTTAATATTCCTTCATTCCGGCACACAGCTGGTGTCTCCTGTGAATATTTCTTGCCACTGGAAGGTGATGCTTTGGTACCTTCTGTGATGAGTTGTTCACTATCTCTGGAGACAGTAGTTTCTATCTTCAGGCGTCTTTCAGCAGACATCTACTAACCAGAACTTTCATCCATTGGTTCTGGTTCACCCTTTGTGGGACCACCAGAAACAATCCTTCTTCTCATCCACATAAGAGACCTTCAGCTATTCGAGGACAACTGTCATTGACTTTTTTTTTTCTCATTTGTACTTTTTTCTTCAGATTAACTATTCTTTTTGTGTTTCTTGATAATTTTTCTCATCCTTCTTTGAAATATATGTGTATTTGACAAGTATAACCAAGCAGTTGAATAAATCAATACAGTCTTGCCACACATATTTTAAGATCATAAAATCAATGGGGGAATGACTCCAGTTATGATGATTACAGTTTGATATATTTAATTTTAGATGAAATAATTCTGGACCATATTGTAAGTATATCTGTATCAATTCATTTTGTCACGACAGTGGTTTGGTGACCTTGTGACGCCTGTTTGGTGGGAAGACGTGTGGCTGAAGGAAGGCTTTGCTCACTACTTTGAATTTGTTGGCACAGACTATCTGTACCCCGGCTGGAACATGGTAAGTGCACTCTTCCAGAGTCAGATGGAAGCCCAGTGCCAGGCTGAGCTGGTGTTGCTTCAGGCTATTGGTACGGTCCAACATGCTTGAAAATACAAGCGATGCATGAAAAATGTACATATCTAGTAATAAAGGAACCAGTTACAGAAATGATAGTGATATAAAAAGTTACCTTGTATTAGCAATGAAATAGCAATTTGTTTATTATACATTGATGTTGAAATAGTACATCTTATCCAAGTGGAAATATTTAACATTGTGGTATTTGATAATACAGATAAAACATCCTTCACAACAGAGAAGGTAGAAGTAATTGATAAGTGATATTTTCAATGTATACTGTATTTCAGTATGTGGCTATGTGAGACCTTACTATTTCTTGCATGTGATGAAACAAACAAAACATAGCTGAAGTATTTGGTGCATTGTGCTCAGAGATTTATGTAACATAACAGTAAGCTTAAATCATGTAAGTATGCGTTCACTTTACTTATGAAGAACAGTGTAAATTTTGCTCAGACTCCAGCAAGGTACTTACACATTTGAACCTGAAGTCGAGTTGGTTGTTTTTTATGTAGTGATGTTCAAGCACATTTGTAAGAAAAATGGGGAGATAATGTGGTTTGTATATTCCTTATTTTGTAAGTTTTCCCATCTTATATAAGCTTCCATTAATATTATTAATATTAACATTAAGTGTGCTTATATCAAGTAAAAGGATTTTAAATTGCACCCTGGATATATGGAGGTTTGCCATTTAACATTTTAATTTATTGTAAGTAGTAATGTGTAAAAATTTCTAAGTACAGAAATTTAACCAACTTAAAAAGATAGAATTTTATCTGTGATACATCATAAGTGATATAGTTTTTATACCTTTTTAGATATTATAAACTAAGATGAATAGGTGATTATCTAATTTCAAGTCATTATTCCAAGTGTGATGTTCAGGTAATGTAAACCAAGGGGAAATCTGGAATATGAAAGTCATGTTGCAACTTCTTTACCATTAATTCAACTAACTCATGCTGATTAAATAATGTGACCTTACACATTCCTCAGAGGAAATGCTGCAATGGTAATTCCCTTTTGATATCTTTTAATTATGTTCCTTTAGTTTTGCCCATGTCTTCTAAAAGCAAGGTGTTTACTTTGAATAAATGTATGTTTACTTAGATTTGTATAGCTGGGTGTACACATAAAGAATTTTGTTAAAATCTTATAAGAATTATTTTATTATGATACTGGTGGTAATTAAAAATTCTTCATATATATGCAAAAATATCAATAATCACAAGAAATATTATTTTATGTATTCTTTAACAAAAATGAAATAATATAACTTAAATGTTTAAGGATATTGAAACATTAACAGAAGTACCTTTTGGTTTTTTGATGACTTTTAACCAACTTTGCTTATACTTTTCATTTAATTTTTATTGTGCTGTGGATTATTACTGATTTAAAATTTCATTATGTTTCAATATTAAAAGATGTCCTTATTACAAATGATATGTTAATCATACTGATAAAGGTTTTTCTTTTTTTTGTTGGTTTCGCTTCATTAAGAAATAAAACTTGTCCATTCATAATTATGAAAAAGATGAGTACCTCTTAGATTAAAAATAATGAACAGAATTACACATGACATCCTTGATAATCATTGAACAGTAAGATTAAGGTTAAATAACTGAATTTGTTTTTGAGAAATTTTTGAAAGAAAATATTTCTTCATCATTTCCCATTGTTATCAACATAGGTCACTGATAACATTCTTTTGTAAGGGGTATTTAAAAAATCATGTCTCAATAACATAAGTGAGACTTTGCCCTTCTTAGAATACAGGTCAAGCAATGAAAGAGCAGAAACCTGTGGTGATCAAGATATCAGCTATATGTCTTTGAAATCTACATTTTATCATTAAGAACTGGACACCATTACAGTGAGATGGAAAACTTCCTTATAAAACTAAGGACATTTATTCATGAGAAATAACAAGTCCTATGATGATAATTCTGCATTCCTATTATAAAAATTAAAATACGTTCCTTTTTGATGACACTTTTTTTCAGTAGCTTGCCTTATTTGGTTTATAGAGAGCTCCCAATGTATTAAACACACACAATCTGTAAGAAGGAGCCCTAAATAAATGGACTTTTTAGATACTATTATCTCCTTTTAGAGAAAGTCTTAAGTTAGCCATATAAAAAAGAGAGAGTACTAAGTGGGTTCACGGCTGTACCAGCAATATTTTACATAATGGCGTCAGCAAAAGAGAGAAAGAAATACGCAGAGGAATAGGAGAGACAGCTGCGTCAGCAGTAACTCATACTGTTGTGAGAGGCACAAAAGCTTCGCTAGAAATGCACGGCTTAGGCTTCACAAGTGCTGAGACTAAAATAGAAAAACCAAAAGTCAGGCCCATGTCAGGAATAAAAAAATTAGGAAGCTGACCTCTTTTACTTTTAATTTCAAAACAATACTTTAATTCTTTTTAGGCATGAAGGCTCATGCCTTGAAATTCGATTTAAATTTATTAAAGAGGTTTCTTTGGTCTATCTACCTTCTGTAGAGTATCGGTAAAGTAGCTTCAAATTATTTTGTATTCTTAATAAAGCTTCCATATTGATCGAGGCTAGTATATAGTTGCTTTGTCTGCTTAACTATTAGAGAAATCTGACGATGTGTGTGTGTTTTCAGAGCCCATTTATAACATAGAAATAATTAGTTTTTACAGTTGTAACACAACATGTGTGACTATTTGGTTCATAAACAAAGAAGTCAACTTTGGATATTTCATGAAATATGATTTAAGGTGGGCCAATGAATGGGAGACATTCTCTAAGTATTTGTACCTCACTGGCTCACGCTTATCATTTGAAAAATTGGACTCTGTTACTGATGTACTAAGCTCACTGTTTGTTTGCTTGTTTGTTGTGAAGATAAAAAGACTTATGAGCCTTTGAAATGTTTGAATTTCTAAACAAATGTGAGCAAGCAACCTGGACCTGGAAAATGAATGCTCCATTAGAACCGTGCATCGATTTTATAGAGAGAATTCGCTAACATTTCCAACCTTAGTAGACCACTCTGACACTCTATAGATTTATATCAATTATGTTTAGATTACAAAATAATTTCTATCAACTTTATATCAGGACTCAATCTCACCAAATCAATTCTTCTCTCTACTGGCAACAGAAACTACTGTACTCTATAGGAATATAAGCCTTAGATAATGTTTCATTCATCAAAGAGAATTGTCAAGATCATTAGAAGCAACTTCCTTAGCTCAGGGCTAAGGGTACATTTCAAGGGGCAAGTGGTCTTTTTGTTTGACATTATTTTATCAGAGTTGGCTGTTAGTGACAACTTTATTGGATGGATCAATTTATGGTTTGCTGTTGATAGCAGCTGTATTAAATCTTATTGTTTCCTCAAAGGATGAAAAAGAAAGACTAAAACAACATGTGATTGCTAGTCTTCAAGGGGTCTTTATCATTTGAAACTGAAAGAGGCTATGAAAAGATGCACAAATAAAGGCTGTGACGAACTCTTTGTTCATAGATCCGATGCTGATGCAGGTTACATCAGAGGCCTGTGCATATTAGATAGTCTTTCATTGTAATTAGGATAGTCCATGTTTTTCTATTGTCAGTGTGTCCTTGAGTCTCCTGAAGGTGGCATTGTAAAGGAATGCTTCTACAATGACAATCATTTTACTTGGGCCTATGTTCTTTTATTACATGAATTGGCATGGTACAGAGCCTTATCCAATAATAAGGTTTTGAGTTTTACACTCATTAAGGTCTGCAGACTGGCTATTCTTCCTCGATTTTGACAGAGACAAATTGGCAGAGTGACAAATAATGTCGAATCATGAAGTTCACTTCATGGTGCTTACTGCTTAGGACATTACAAAATATATATATATGTATTAAACCCTTGCTAATTGTCCTCAGTGATTTCTAATGTGGGCAAAAGTAAGAGAATAAAAATGAATGGTGCCAGTAGAGTCAGTTTCTTTGTAATGTGCACCAACAAAGGAAACTTTAATAGGCATGACAATAAATTTACACTCACCTTTTAAGTAATTTTATTTTCATTAAAAAAGAAGTAAAGAAAATTATTGGCAAACATAAATAGGCATAAACAAACTTATTGAGTTCATGTTTTTCTAGTTTAAATGTAGAGATATAATTCTTGTGAGCAATAATACGCACTCTGTTGAATATTTGGCAAGTGGGGAATAGAAAATTAGAAAGCTTGGTTAACATTTCATTTGTTCTGTTGTTTGGTCCTGAAATCTTATTGATGTAGGGAATACTTCCGTAATCTTCGCACAGTTTCTTAGTGTATATCCTGGCAATAGCTGGCACATGATTGCTGTTGCATGTAATTTATCATTCAATATCTACTTGTTCACCAGAGCTGTGGGATGAGAGACACGGTGTTTGTGAAATGTTTATTTTAGAAGTTTACATTAGAAGTATAGAATACCAAGTACAGTTTTCTATATAGTTGTGCCTATCTATTGTGATCAGAACCCACATTATAATTTAATCCTAAAAAAAACAGTCAATTCGAAAGTGATTCAATCCTTTGCTACTTTTGGGGATATTTTATTTTCAAATGACAAATACGTACATAGCACATACATAAATGTGAAAGCTTCAAAGTCTTCTCAGAGCTAGTGCCAGAGTCTGTAGTCATGTTGATTCTGTTCAGAAGCCTAAGAGTGGAATTTGCATAGAAAGAATTGAGGAAAGTTAGAGAACTTGCCTGGATCTCTTGAGGTCAGTCTCCCAAATGTGGGAATGAGTTTTCCCCTTACAACTTTTCTCCCCTCTCCCATTTGGAAGCAATTATTTAACCACTGAAAATAGGTATTTCATTTTAAAGAATAGGAAAAATAAGACAATAATTATTCTCCCCCTTTGAGAGGCATCAGGGATCTATAAGTCCCTATTCTGTAAGAAAAGTTTGCTTTTTCGGAGCGTTAGTGGACAGTTTTCGGCGTTGGTGGATAATGGACCTGTAACAAAAACAAAGGAAGTAAACCAGGGCGTACTAGCTGTGCTGAGAACAGCAGCTAATGCCATGAAAGGAAGCTATGTAGCGGAGGTGCTTTAGCCGGATTCACAGTAAACGCAGAGGGAATCCCAAGGTGCATGTGTCCAACACAGCGAGGGTTACACCAGGACTCAGAAAGTGTACAAATAAGAACAATTCAAAGGATTCTTAGTGTTTGGAAGCAGGACCAAGGGTCAGATTCTAACTAATGGTAATAATAGATATTAAGAATTTCATGAAAGAACTTACAGTTATCAAAGAAACAGTTTAAGCAGGTGCCTGTTATAATAAAGAGCATGGGGGGGGGGGTGGTCATATTTGACCTCTGGTTTTCTTACTGCCCAGAGTCAGACATGCCTCCCAACATGGTCCATCCTCTTTCTCCCACTGTGTTAAGCTGAGTTGTCTAGAGAAGCAAATCCAGTGACTCGTATGTGAGATCCAGGCCCACATCTGGATGCGTCTTGAGGGGCAGTTGTGTGATTGAGGGGTAAATTAGAGAGACACGGGGCAAGGCATGCATGGGCTCACCTTTTCCATTGGAGATCAGACCCAGATGAGGCAGTACTGTACCTTCTCCAGCCTTACATAATTTCGGGCAAAGAAGCCACAGTAAGCACATACATAATAGGAAGTCGTTATATTTAGAGACATACGTGTAACAAGAGGAGGACGAGCTAGGGGTATACATACACTAGAAAGGGGAGATCCTAAAGGCATACATGTGACAGGACGGCGCATACATAACAAGATGAGTAGATGCTAGAGTCAAGATGGCAGCCGAACCTTAGTTATCTCTGAGCTGGCTTGACCACAGGTGTCTTTGAACTCTTCTCCAGGGGAACAATTTATGATCCTTACAAAAGGGAGCGGACCCTATTCTTAGCATGGGGCCGACATTAGGGTCTGATTGCTTTTGATGGCAGACAACCTTCAGGCAGATCGCTTTCAAGCAGTTGACTTTCAAGCATATATTATAATAACAAGCATGTGCATGCAAGCTCCTTAAGATTGACATTATTATGGGAGCGTCCTGGGGAATAACTTTTACTTATGAAACTGACAGGAATGTATCTCCAACCCATGAATGTGAAGGTGTCTCTCGAAGGGAGCCCCAGCCTCCCAGACTCCTTAATACATAATCATAGAAAATTTATTCGTGAATACTCTCTTCCCGGTTCTGTTTCCCACACATATATGTATAAGAAAGAGCTTATATCAACAAGTAATCTTATGTTGTCAAAAGAAGGCATGCCACCCAAGTCCAACTTCAGTCCATAACTGAGATTGTAGTTTATAAGTCCCTCATCATACTCACATAGGTTCATACTGGTGACACAGAATGGTGAAAATCACAGGCTGCTGGAAGCAGAGTTGTGTGGATCCAAGGTTGCTGGAAACATCAGGGTGCCAATAGTCCTCAGGGTAAAGCGGCCCATATGGGGCCACCTTTGGAGGTAGACGCAGCAGCCCAGGGAACTCCTAAAGAGGAGGAAGGCCAAGTGATGAGAGGGAGGCAGTTTTCAGAGCCCCTTACTCATACAAAAGGCCACATCGCCAACGAGGTATCATAACTGACATTTGATAGGTCAGACTCCACCCCTAGTTCAGAGTGTATAGTTGGCATAAAGTAATCCAATCACCACAGGCCATCACTTGTCAATTTGACACCTTTACAGATGTTTTTAGCCATAAATAATTTCAAAACAGAGATAACATTGACTTTATTTGTACCTAATATGATACAACTAACAGAGGTACTACTGAAAATACACCAGCCCTACTTAAGCCCTTGTGGTAGTTACATAATCTGGTGCCAATTTTGGACCTGCCAGGACTAAGAGTGAAGGCGTACAGTCTAGTCTGGCAATCAGGTCGCAGCCAGTGAGGCCTCTGTGTGGGCATGGCCTTCTGAGAATTCTGGGAATTCTGATATTTTCCTCCTTAGAGACGGGAGACATTTTTCCTCCCTCTCCTCACTCCCTCGGAAATGCTCTACTGAAAAGGCTGACTCCCTGGGGGACATCCCTGAGGAGAAGTCACATGGACCTACTTGATGCAGCCCTGGGTGCTGGGGAAGCCCTGTGAAGACCCCTGCCAGCGCTGAGATGCTTGCAGTGCCACTGGATTCATACGACTTCCCACCTACTGGCTTATGATCTTCCTGTCCCTGCATTGGTTTCATCTGAAGAGCAATTTATATATTGGTATCACACATATGGGCTAATGCCAGACTTATGGACTTGATCTGGACTGGGCTATAATGTTTTCTCAATATTTAACTGCTCTTGTATGTAAACCTCATATGCATATGCATGTTTGTGAATTTGCTTCTCTAGTCTACCTGGACTAACACAGCCTTATATTCTATAGGTGAATTAAGCAAAACTATCCTCTGCCTAATGATTACAGCTTTCTGACACCCACACCTTAATTCCATAATCCTATTCATATGTTCCCCCACCTCTGACACTTTGTAAGCCAGCCACTTCATGCCTTTATCTCCCCTATTTTGGGAACTCTGCTTCTAAACTGCCTATTTCTCTGGTGCTCTAGTGCTCAGAGTAAACAAGCTTGATCTTTGATGTGAGGAATATTCCTTCCAGTGGAAACCTTATGAATTTTCAAACAGAAGGGAAGTCAAGTCGACATTGGTCATCCATCAAGTCAGCAGGCAAAGTGAACCAGCTCACAAGGTCAAATCACTTCTCTTCATCTGGTTGAGTTCTGGTCACTTCAGTACTAGCCATTCCTAGCTAGGTCAGTGTGTACACAGTAAGCTACGGAGTTCCCCCACAGAACTCCCTCTGCTTCAGAACAATGGCCCTTCACAAAGTCTCTACAACTCTAGCTCCATAGCACTGTCATGCCATCAACATAGACTCTGCAAAAACTCTTCAAACTTCAGTTTTATCTGTTTCATCTGGCCTCTAAGTCTTGTACACCAAGTCTAAAGTATCAGTGTCCAAACTCAACATGTCTCTCTGTTGCTGAATTTCCTCCACTTCAATTCACCAAGTGGATCCAGGTGGTCACCTAGCAAGCATTTTTGGCTGCCCACAGATGCTTTGTGACCTTCAATCCTAGAGGGAGCTTTTCTTCCTGGTTCCCAGCTTAGGCACAAGCTGCTGGAGCACAATTCAAAAAGGCAAAGACACCTGTTTTTCTTGTCTCCCAGCAATTGTCTCTCTTTGTAATTCTTTCAAAATGCAAACGTGTTGCCACTCAAAGCACTGAGTGGGGCTTAGCTTTGCTAAACCTTCCATGCAAGCCATTCCTAATTCCCATTTCACAGATCCAACTGTACAAGAAGCCAGTGAGCTTAGAAAGTCTCTGTGATCATTAAATTCAACCTTCATTTCTGCCAAATATTATGTCAATAAGTAGGGAAAACAACATAATCCCAGTACAGTCACATCTTAAACATAATTCTTAAAGCAGTCAAATCCAATACTTTCTTAGTTAACTGTCTGATTCAGATACAATAAGACCATAGGCCTCAGGTAAGACCAAACCAGGCTTGGGCCTTCTGTCACTATAGAAAAGTCCTAGAAGAATATTTTCCCCCTGAACTCAAATTTAACATCCTCTGCACTTATTTTCACCATTACAGTAGAAATAACCAAGTCCAGCTTATAAGAATCAAAAATGTCACTTCCCATGTCCTTGATAGATAACAGCCAAGCAAAGCACGTGGCTATATCCGACTTTCTCCAGCTGTCCCAGGAAGAAAAATCCAATCTCATAAGGCAGAGGTCAGAGAATCTCCGCTGTGCATCTTATGATTTATGGTCCCATGACTGGACCATAATGAGTTAGGCTGGGTGTTCTAGAGAACAAACCCAGTGAAACTCATTTCTGTGTAAGAAAGAATTGTATCTCAAGTAATTGTATCCCGGCACAGTTGAACTCCAGTCCATGATGCCGGTCCATAAGTCCCTCTTCAGACTCACGTAACTTCAAGCTGCTGCTGCAGGCTGGTGCAGCAGAAAGATCACAGGCAGGTGGGTGCGGAGGGGCATGAGCCCATGGGAGCTGCAAACACGGCAGTGCCCGTCACCTCTCAGATTTGGGCGGTCAACGTAGAGCAGCCCTTGGGTCAGGCACAGAGCCCAGAGAAGAGGACGTGGAAGAGCAAGGCAGTTCCTGCAGCTCCTTATGCTCATGCGCGGGGGTGAGGACGTGGTAAAGAAAACTGACCAATGCTCTCACTTAGTGTTGTGTACACCCTATGTGCATAGTACCATACAATCATTTGGCAGGAGTTACAAAGAAATGAGTAGAAAAATCATATTTCGATATTTCACTTGTTATACTTGTGTATTAAAATAGCTATTAGTGTAACTAATATATAAACAAATTTTATGTATGCTTGCTTTCTTATTATAAGGTTAATTCTATATGTTTAAGTCAAATGTGATGCTGACTCACTAGTGGCCATGCAAAGGGCATCAATCAGAAGCAAGACTGTATCAGGATATACAGGTGTTAATTGTTGAAGTGTATTAATTGGGTTTGAAGCTTAGTGGCAAATAAAAGAAAAATTGATTTATGAGTGTAATAATACATCGGTGAAGAATAAGTAATTCATTCACACGGTAAGGTTTATTTACACCTTTATTTCCTTTACAAAAACTAGGACTTTGGGCTTCCATTTGGTTTTTAGTGGCTTTTGAAGAGCTTGGAGGTTATCAAGGTGTGTCATTTAAGTCTTGGGACTGTAAGTCTTCTTTATTTATTGCTTCAAATGGCAGAATAGCTCTTTTAGGCAAGACATGTTAGACAGGAAAGAGAAAATAAACATTGGTTATTAGTATTCACACCTGTTTTCCTCCCTATAAATCCAGGTATGTACTTTGGAGGTTTGTTTTAGTTTCATTTCCTCAAATTTTTATTTGAATTTTTCAAATTTAAAACAAACCTTCAAGTTAGTTCTACCTTACAAATCTGGCTAGGCCAGAGTATGTACACGGGTTCAGATGAGAACTCTCAACACAGGGAATCCAGCATTGATAACCCCTCAGGACCAATAACGAGAATAGTGATACCATGAGGGTAGGGGAAAGGTGGGGGGAGAAAGGGATAATTGAACACAATGATCGACATATAACCCCTCCTAGGGGGATGGACACCAGAAAAGTAGGTGAAGGGAGACAGCAGACAGTGTAAAATATGAAAATACAAATAATTTATACATTATCAAGGGTCCATAAGGGTTGGAGGGAGGATAAAAAAGGGCTGATACCAAGGGCTCGGGTAGAAAGAAAATGTTTTGGAAATGATGATGGCAACATGTGTACAAATATGCTTGATACATTTGATATATGGATATAAGAGCTATAAGAGCCCCTAATAAAATGATTTATTAAAATTTTAAAAAGAATTTTATATATGTTCTTAGTCAATGATTTTTTAAAAACATGAATTCATTTTAGAAAATACTGTTTTGAGTTTTGAAACTAGAGATAAAAGATAAATAAGCATTCCTTTCAGAATAAGGAATTTTCACAGAGAACCGTTTTAAGGCATTTTGGGTGTCAAGGTCTTTCTGTGTGTCCTGAGGACTTTTAAAACCAAGTACTAAATGGGGAAAAATCATATATTTCCCAGTTAGAAGACCATTAATGAACGTGAAGCTGAATAGTAATGCAAGGATACCCCTTATATAATTTTATATTGTAGGGAAAGTTACTCTAGTTATTCCTTTTTCAAATAAGAGCAGTAGGTAAGCAAAATATGCCAACTTGCTAAATATATATATACACACATTTGATAAACTAAAATTTTGATAACACCAAAAAGAGATGCCAAAACTATGAAGTGTTCTGTCAGATATCCGTGCCTTTAAGCATATCTTTATTACAGTGGATTATGCTGTTCTCCTGGTCACCATCTCTGATAGCAGTGTACATCTCCCTATAATAATTGTTCAGCATCAGATATCATTTAGCATGTTTCCATGTTAGTTAAAAATAATTTGTCTTACAAAACCTATAATGACACACAACCAACAATGAACACTGGGGATTAAAAAGATACCTAAAAAATAATGAATTTGTAATTATCACTCATATTTAGCCAGGCAGCTATGCGATCTAAAAACCCTTACAACACAACGCCATGTCTAAACTAGTGAAACTGGGCTTGTTTTGCTTTTAATTTTCATAAAATTACTTTACCACTGCGCAGATGACACCAGAGAAAGGTCATCAGTCAAAATAAAGAAGAGCTCTACGTTAATATGTTATGCAGGGCTTTCTACAGAAACCAAACCAGGGCGCTTATGATTACAGATGATAGGTCGATACAGAGATAGTAATTTATAGAGTGAAACAAATTAGCAGCAAAGTAGTCTGCACAGCAACACAGAGATTTCAGGCCAACTCACTTTCATGGGACATTTAATATAAAAGATACTCCAATTTACATGGTCACTAGCCCAAGGCCAACGAAGCAGACAGTAGGATGAGGAAGTAGTGAGGTGGAGCAGAGGCAGGTAGCTCAGGGAAGCAAAGCAGGTCTCGGTGGAGCCTGGAGGTGTAGTGAGACGATGTAGCTGGCAGTTGTTGCAGTGTATGCAGTGATGGCAAGACAAGCGGAGTCAGCCCGCAGGTTGCAGACAGAGCAAGGTGGAGCAGCACAGTGACAAGGTCCACCAGGTGGAACAGAGCTTTGCACATCCCACAGCTAAGCTACCACAGCACACCTGTTGAGATGGGGCAGGCAGCTCAGGCAGCTCACTGGCTGGTTCAAGCACCTGGGAGAGAGGGAGAGAGGCCTGCCTCCAGAGAGCCATTGATCTTGGTCTCACCTCCTAAGGAGGTCATCAAGCTGAAACCTGATTGACAGGCTATCCTCCACCCACATCTTCCTACAGGTTCCTTTTTGGCACACAAAGAAACTATCACAAGATCTTTGTGAAGAGAAAGGGGGGAAAAGAGATGTATTTGTCATCCATTAATAATGAAAGAATTTTACCATTAAAGAATAGGAAACATTTACTATATAACACAAAACACATGGCATGTATTCACTTATCCCGAAGAAAGATAATTTACTAAACCGATCCTTTGAGAGTACACGTCTTCTCTATTGTTGCTTTTCTCAAGAGTGTGAAGTGTATTATATGATTCCAAACCACCATGCTTTACACCCTTTAGGTATCTCTCTGCATCCATGAAGGATCCCTGGTGGCAGAGTTGGTTACACACTGGACTGCGCCTCAAAAGAAAGATGAGGCGCTCTGCTCCCATAAAGATTTCAATTCCTGGAAACACTAAAGGTCAGGTCGACATCCTAGGTCAGGTAGTCACTATAAGTCAGAATCAACTCGATGAGAGTGGGTTTGGGGTCTGCATCCATGAACCCTGAGGTAGTTAGTTTACTGTGCCAACCTGGCTGACAAACATATGTGGGCTCCATTAAAGGACAGAAAGATAAATGGCTCAGTGAGCCTCGCCTTTCTAATTCTCAGGTCTCTTGTTTTCTGATGGTCAGATCAGGGTGCAGTTACCTTAGCCAGTTCCCTACTTCAGCTGGCCAGGCTCACTTCCTGCAAGACATTCTTGAGGAGAAGCCACATGGGCCTACCCCGATGCAGCCCTGGGTGCTGGAGCAGCTGTGTGGAGACCCCTGCCAGCGCTGAGATGTTTACACATTCACTGATTCGACTTTCCTCCTGCAGTCGGCATCATAGTGTGTGTTTTGTGAGATGGAGGACTTTGTGGATTGGTGTCAGACATATGGGCTAATGTTGGATTTGTGGGCTTGGGCAGCACTGGGTTGGGAGGTTTTCTTGATGTTCACTTCCCCTTTATATAAAACTCTCTTATACATGCATTTCTGTGCATTTGTTTCTCTAAAGTACCCAGACTAACACAAACCCCAAAAGGTGATTTATATTTTATCAATTTAGTTTCATTATTTTCTAAATAAATCAGCAAATGGAGTTAATATAATCTTAAAATCAATACAAGGAGTACAACCTGACACATGTTTACAATGAAGTTCGATGAATCTTTCGGCTACCCTACCATTTATAAAGGAGCCCCGATGACATCGTGGAAGTTGGACTTGCTACTCCAGTAAACAGTTACAGCCTCAGAAACGTGAAGGGGGAAGTTCTGAACCTACAGGATGAGTTAGCATTGACTGGCCTATGTTATGAATCAGCATCAACTCTCTGGCAAAGAATTTTCCATTTTGGTTTTTTTGGGAACTGACTCAATAGCATCCAACAATCACCAACACTGGCCCATAGATTCAAATTTTGGTTCTCTTTCACATACTAACAATGTAATCTTATTTATCCATCTCCAAAATGTTCTTTATATTTAAAATCCCTGTACTGCTTCAGTCATATGGTAATTTTAAAGATAAACATTAAGAGTGTTTCCCTATCATTATTACCAATACCATTGTTACTGTGAGAAGCAGACGTACAGTTTTACTGCACATAGAGCCCAAGAATGTTTTGTGATGGAGAATTTTATGAACCATTTATTAAAATTTATGAGACGAGCAGAAAAAAGAGGATCTTCACATATATTTTGAATATGTCTCTTCTATTCCTGAATAATTCTGAAATGTTGATAATTTAATATTTCTATACAATACAAATGGATTGATAATTCAGAGTTTATATTCCATATAGGGAATTTTCCTCAACTAATTCAATAATCAGTTTATGGATATGATAGCTTGCTTTATAAATAAGGTAATATTTATTTGGTGGGGAAATAAAAATGAAAACTATTTCTGAATTGGGTAATTTTCTGGGCCTGAGATTCTCTGTTCTGTATGCTCCTCGGGGCTGGAGTAGTTGTTGTACATTACTAAACCTTCAAATCAGAAAAAGAAATAATTTTTAATTTCACTGAGATGATAAAGTCTTCTGTGATCTGATAGCATGTGATCAGGGCAGGTATTTGATGAACTGCCCAGTTATATCACTAAATATTGAAATTAAAGTGTAAAAATGAGAGTATTTCATGAAACTACTCATCAAGTCAATAAGAATTTGTTACAGAATTCAAGTTACTTGAATTGTTATTTATTTCATAAATTAAAATAATACAGAATAAATTAGCAATTTGGTTCATATTCTAAAAAAGTTAGTGTTGCCTCCCTCAATGCATGAATACCTTCTTTTATTAAATTGGAACTCTATGATGCTCACTCTCCCGACACAACGGCTGGAGCCAAAGTGGGTGAACAAGTAAATGTGGTGAAGAAAGCTGATGGTGCCCGGCTATCAAAAGAGATAGTGACTGGGGTCTTAAAGGCTTGAAGATAAACAAGCAGCCATCTAGCTCAGAAACAACAAAGTCTTCATGGAAGAACACACCAGCCTGTGTGATCGAGTGGTCCCGAAGGGATCAGTTACCAGGCATCAAAGAACAAAAAATCATATCATTGACTGCACACCTCCATGATAGGATCGCTGAACACAAATGGGTGCATAAGCAAATGTGGTGAAGAAAGCTGATGGTGCCCGGTTATCAAAAGAGATAGTGTCTGGGGTCTTAAAGGCTTAAAGGTGAACAAGCGGCCAACTAGCTCAGAAGCAAAAAAGCCCACATGGAAGAAGCACACCGGCCAGTGCGATCACGAGGTGCCAAGGAACCAGGTATAAGGCATCATGCAAAAAAAAAAAAGGATATGTGTGTGTATGTATGTGTATATGTGTGTATATGTATATATGTATATGTATATATGTATATATATACCATATTAAATGAAGGGGGAAGTGCAGAGTGGAGACCCAAGGCCCAAGTGTCAGCCAATGGAGATCCCCTCATAGAGGGGTTTAGGAGAGGAGATGGGTTAATTAGGGTGCGAGGTAGTACCGATGAAGAACACAGCTTTCCCCCAGATCCTGGATGCTTCCTCCCCCCAACTACCATGATCCGAATTCTACCTGGCAGGGCTGGATAGGGCAGAGGTTGTACACGGGTACATATAAGGGCTGGAGGCACAGGGAATCCAGGGTGGATGATACCTTCAGGACCAAGGGTGTGAGGGGCGATGCTGGGAGAGTGTAGGGTGAGTGGGTTGGAAAGGGGGAACTGATTACAAGGATCCACATGTGACCTCCTCCCTGGGAGAGGGACAGCAGAGAAGGGGGGGGAGGGAGACTCCGGATAGGGCAAGATATGACAAAATAACGATGTATAAATTACCAAGGGCACATGAGGGAGGGGGGAAAGGGGAGGGAGGGAAAAAAAAAAGAGGACCTGAAGCAAGGGGCTTAAGTGGAGAGCAAATTCATTGAGAATGATTGGGGCAGGGAATGTATGGATGTGCTTTATACAATTGATGTATATATATGTATGGATTGTGATAAGAGTTGTATGAGTCCCTAATAAAATGTAAAAAAAGAAAAAAAAAGTTAGTGTTGCTTAGCTTATCCTTGTAAATTTTCAGACTGAATGATTTTAAGATTGAAACAGTGTTGAAATATGTTTAAGAAAATTAGTAGGCATTAACCAATACTATGAATTTCATTTTACTAATCAATATTAGAGTACCTTGATTAGCTTAGTATGTGTATCTGAAAAATGACACAGATTTCTTGTGATGATGTGAGGAATACATGTGCCAGGACTTAAAAGGATTGCCAAATTTTATTTGATTTTAATGTCTTATCGGCTGTCAGAAAATTGAGTATAGAGATAGAGTATAATATTCTCAGTGTCAAAGTAGAGATAGGATTATTGAAAGATGAGAATCTTGTCAGAGGTAATATCTCTCAGAAGCTTAAAAAATCTGGGCAGGATCCTGAAATGACACACTGAAATGAAGAGTCAGCAGGCTTGAGTCTGTGTGAAAAGATGGGGCATTGGTGTCTCAGTGGTAGAATCTTCAAACCAACAGACCCAGAGTTAGCTCCCAGCCCACGCACCGCAGTCCTGCCACCATCAGTCTGTCTGTGGAGGCTTACATGCTGCTATACTGCTTCTATAGAAATTGCAGATGAAGATGAACTAGGAAGAAAGACCTATAATACAACTTCTGGGGATCACAACAATACAGTCCAACATCCATCGAAAGACTGATGCCTTGACCGGGGCCTCCAAGACCTGTGAGCTGACTCATTAGCAGTTAATGATAACAAGTATTACAGGAGAGGAAAACAGACTCCCCTGGGAGATTACACCATATCAGGGACAGTCTTGTTTACCATCACGTCTCAACGTTTCACTCTACAGCACATAGGAAGGGCTTCATCATAAAATCGGACAAAATAACAATAATTATGAAATGAAATAATCAGATAAATTATGAAAAACATTAGTTCCCGTGTCTATATCAGGACTGCATTTATTTGACTAAAAATAATATAGAGATTAAAAATACATGAAACAATATTGGACATGTATTTGGAGCAAAACAGAGGAAGAAGTTATAAAATCCTCAAAAAATAAGGGGAAATTAAATTACTTGTGTTAATTAAGAGGGTTGTAGGAAAACACTTAGCATATGGTGATTGTTCACAGTAATTTTTTGGGCCACTAGAATCAGAATGAGCTATGTAATTAGACAACCTGTTCATAATTATTACTATGATTGACAGTGTTTGGAGCATCTTCATGATTATTGTAAAAGACCTAAGATTATCGTAATTAATGAAAACTTGAGTGATGGATTGATGATAACATCTGCCATGCCAATATTGCACTGTAGCTTTAAGAGGATTGAGTAAGTCTGTGGGAATTCCAGGATTTGATTGCTTATAATCCAATGCAGTGAATGTTCAACCTTAGCATTTTCTCTGAGGTGCTTCAGGTCTTGGCTATTAGGAAGTATGGCACAGGGATCTTGAAAATTACAAAGGATACACAACAGCTGCAGGATGTGGTTGCTGAAGGGACCCACCATGTGACCCACGTTCTCTTGTTTGAGAGCGTGCTGCTGTTCATTGCTGTCAAGCCAGCAGCTCCTAAAGTCGTGAGCCAGGAGTCACTTAAGTCACTGATAAAGTTGCTCAGGACATTCTTATAGAAATAGAGTTGCTTTCTCAGTTCATACGTTGATTCAGACACATTAGCAAACTGATGGCTTTGCAGTAGATGAAAAGTGATCGACAGTTAAAAGAACCCCATACTTATTTCAGATAGTTACTATACAACAGAAAAACACAAACCCATTTCTTGTCCACAAGTCAAATTTGACTCCTGGTGCTCTTATAGGACGTAGATGAACTGCCCCATCCTATGTCCAAGGCCTTAAGTGACCCTGGGTGGCAGAGGGGATAATAGGTGATAGCATGGTTCCTTGAGTTCCGAAGGAGCTTATTACTGAGATCCTGGCATAGTGTAGTGTCATAAGAGAGCTTCCTGAAGTTTCTGTTCATGTACTATTTTCTCTGAAAACTTTTGTCTACAAATACAGAAGCAAACCTTGTGTTTATTGCATTGAACACATTAAAAATGATTGCTTCAAAATTTATTTTTAATGCCCAGTGTATATGTATTTGCTTATACAAGTTTGACTTCAATATAAATATTGTGTTTCTATAACCTATATATGAAAATAATGTATTTCATTTTCTCAGGTGTCTTATTTTAACTGAATTTTGAAATGTTAATTTTTATATACATTGTTATATAGAATCAGAAATTATTTTCAATAGCTATTTTTTAGTCTTACTTTATCTACAAGTATGTTTAAGTTATCTATAAAATATAAATTAGTTAGGTTCTTTTAATATCATAGCACACTTGGGATCCAAATAATTTCTAAATTTCAGAAATATGCATTTATATTATGTGTTTACTTATGGTAATTGAAAAGTTAACTAGATACCATGTCACTGTGAAGCATGAATGAAACCTAGTAGATTTTATTCTTCAATACATTTTCCTCTAGTTTGAATTCTTGATCATATTCTTCTACTTTCACCTTTGTCATGACATGAATAAATCATGAAGAATAAGAGTGGAAAGCTCAGCTGTGTGTGTGTACCTGTCTGTTTTATTTTAACCTTGTATAGTTCTGGGGTTCATGTTAGTAATGATACATGCGGCGAACTTTTGAACTGAGAAATCTTTTTAATCTTGTTCTTATGATAAGATAGATTTTCATAGAAATGAAACATAGATGGCATATTACATCTTATTTCTTTATGGTGTATTCACTTAGTGCCATCGAGTCATAGTGGGCCTATAGGACAGGGTGAAGCTGCTCCTGTGAGTTTCTGAGACTGAGTAGTCGGTACAGGAGTAGAAAGCCTCATCTTTTCTCCCAAATAGATGAATTAACTGATGTGAAATTAACAAGAGCATAAGTCCAGAAAAAACATTTTACCCTTAAATTTCTCTCTAATCGCTACATCATTATAGTTTCTTTATGCTAATAACCTTGCATGTGTCACATGATGTTAACTGATTGTACACCTGTCCACTGTTCTTTACCTACAGGGAGTTTCTTAGAGGCAAGAAAAAGATTGTAGTTATATTTGTTTCTGTAGCCTTTTAGTACTAATACAGCCCCTCTCGTACAGTAAACAGTCAGTAAACAATTAGGTTTAGATTACATTGTTGAATAATTTAATCCAATGTTTTTATTGATCAGAAACAATGGATTAGAAAAGTACCTATATTACGTAAGAGAACATTATGGGCTTTAAAAACATTCAGTGTTTCATAGTGATTAGATTTAATTTACATTTAGAAAATATATTTTGGAATAAGGTATTATTTCAAATATCTAAGAAGGAATACATTCCATTTATTTGGTTATTTTTATACATACATGAATATATATGTATATATATATGTCTATCTACGGGCAAGTCAAGAGAATCGATAGTAGGGTTTCAGTTTACATGAGTTTATTCCAAATAAAACACTTGTAAGCATGTCTCTGTGATGAGTGGGTGACTGCAGAAACATTATTGCAGTGATATACTCTTATTACTCATTAATCATCACTTATCTGTCAAATACTATTGATTGCCAAAGGACAAACAAATATTTCCTAGAAGAAGTATAGTGAGAATGCTTCTTAGAGGCAAGGGTGGTGAGACTTGATCTCAGATACTTTGGATGTGTTGTCAGGAGAGACCATTCTCTGGAAAAGGACATGAGAAAAGATGAAAGGCATCAACAAGACAGACTGACAGCGGATTCAAGCGCAAGAGCAGTGAGAAGGTGGCGCAGGAGCGGGCCATGCTGACTTCGCTTGTATGTAAGGTCCATAGGCGTTGGAACTGATTCGATGGCAGCCACAGTCTGTCGTTGGGGTACCGTCAAAAGGGAGGTCCAACCAAGCAGCGACTTCAGAGACGATCTGTTGGGCCCATTAAATTCAGTCACAAAGTTCAACTCAGAAGGTCATGGTGGTTGTTTGGGGGAGATTCTAAAGGAATGATCCTGATTGGTTTCTCACAAAGGAAACAGGGCGATTACAGGGATGCATTATGAAGACGTTTTTAAAATACTGAAAACTGCATTCACAATGCAAGACTGTGAATTCTGGTTCTTTAATTTTGGTTCTTCCAGACAACTCTTGCTTCCTCCAACGAAATGAAATTTATTTTCTCGATCAGTCTGGATAATAAGGTTGGGGGAAATACTGATTGGATTATGATTCAGCTGTAAGTAATTGCTAATAAAGTTAATCGTGATTACCATACCAATGGGTATAAAACAAGCCATCTCAGAAACCATTGGGGAGAATCACCACTAGGAAGAAAGAAAAGCCAGGAGAGGGGTGTGTCCTTTGGACCCTAAGGTCCCTGCACATGCACTTGATCCAAGAGACCGCCGTGACACCAGAGGAGTGGCAGAGGATCCGCAGCCAGACCAGGGGCTGGATGATGAGACAGACTAGTGGGCTTCCCATACTGCAGAGCAGGGAAGGTTGAATGTTTGGGGGCAGGATGCTGGCTTATGAAGTGGGGTTCTTCTGTGCACCTAATTTAGGGAGCTTGGCTTGTTGACCCGTGGCGCTAGAGCTGAGTCACTTCTGGGAGAGGCTTAGAGTGGGTGACAGATTCTTCGGGCATTTATTGGCAGCCTAAAAGAGCTTTGTATCATTGCCAGAGCAGGGCCGGGGTCCACCAAGAGGCTGAGGGCCAGAGAGGGGCTGAGTATGGGCACTGCAGAGAGGAAACGGTCCTGAATGAACCCAGTATCCTGAGCATTTCTCACATGAATTTAACTTCGTAAAGCCCCTAATAAACCTCATAATTGTGAATTTAGTTTTATGTGGCAATTTCAGTTAGCTTGAAAGTCAGCAGGAAAGCCGAGTCCTGTGGGAGAGAGAGCAATGAATGTAGAGAGTGCTGTGGGGACAGCCAGGACAGGGGTACTAGTTCTCCTGGGGTAGCAAAGTGTGCTCTATTTTATTGGGAATTTTGTTTGGCAACTTTCCCACATCCACCTTACCACCCTGATCTTGCCACTTCAGGCTTCTTTTTATTAAGGAGCCCCTTCAGAACAACAGAACTTCTGCTTTGAAGGTATAAATCGAAGAAGGATGAGTTATTTGGGTAAAGGTGAGATAGAAAGACTGCCACCAGCAGTGGATAGACTTAGGAGGTTTATTGAAAAGCAGTAGCTTCACATTTTAGTAATTTTGCTTATATGATTTTATAGTAATACTTTTTGACTTATCCTTACATCTCTATTTAATTCAGACATGAAGTATATTATTTTGTTTGATCTCCATTGGTTACCCCCAAATTGAATTAAATTTGAAAGAAACAATTGCTAACAATATTTTGTGATCACAAAGCTCCAGTCCATATTGTAAACCTTGTGTGGAGTTAAGAAATGTTGTTTGCCTCTTGTTTTCTTTTTATTCCTCACTCTTAATTCACAGTTAAGTCTCTACCCATGAATATGATAAAGTCACTCCTCTAGATTCCTAGACTTCCATGAGAAATGCTTGAAAACTTCTCTCTCTCTCTCTCTCTCTCTCTCTCTCTCTCTCTCTCTCTCTCTCTCTCTGTTCATCCCCAACCATTTATCCCATTTTGTTTCTGATTTTCATTACTCTGCCCACCCAGCCCTGTGTGCCGAAAATATCCCTTTCTCTTTCATTCTCTTAAAAAAGACAACTCAAACTATCACCCCAGGCACCTTCCTGGCCCTTCACCAGGCCAAAGAATATAAAACCACTGCTTTCTCTGTGTAGTCAAAATATATCTGGAACCCACTTTTATTTTGTATGTAGAAGAAATGGTTTTTCACTGTTTGTTTTCACCCCTTTTCCCTTCTATAACTATAGTCTTTGAAGGTAGGGCCCATGCTTTGCACCTCGATGCTCATGACCACCCACACCATCTGAAATGCAGCAGGAGTTCAATAAATAGTTGTAGAACAACACATGTTCTTCTTCTCTGTTCATAACCCCATATACTTACAGTTGAGAGACACTGAGGTCTGAAAAGGCTCAGCATCTTGCTCAAGACCATACAGTGAATGAGAGGTGTTTTTCTTTTAATCAGGGCTATTTTATCAAACTTTGAGCACTGTTAATGTATTTTATTTTAGGAATGCTAAAAGATCCTTTTATGGTTACATCCCTCCTTCTAGATAATTGAATCTTTTAAGCTACTCTGATGTAACCTACATCTGCTGTAGGCATTTCTTTCCTGATCTCTCCGTGCCTGTGCATACCGCACCGTGTCTTAAATTGGGTCACGTTTCACTCAGATCCTCCTAAACTTGGCTTCATGTATCTACCTTTTTTTGATAGTCGTTCAGATTTTTCTCTGCTCTTCCACTCTGACCCTACCCCTTGTCCCTCTCATGATACCCTTTACTTTCCCCCTACCCCCAAGACAGAGTCAAAACCACTGTCTGGTCTTACCCTTTATTAAAATGATTCCATCTCATAATCGATTTAAATGATACTGACCTCTTCCTATCAGTTCTCCTTATCTTCAACCTATCACTAGTGACAGATGCTGACTCGTAGTGACCCTATGAGTCAGAATCAGTAGAACTGTCCCATGGGGTTTCCAAGGCCGTAAACCTTGATGGGAGCAGAAAGCCTGTGGTTAATGGTCCAGTGGCTAATCTGCACTGCCTGGGCTCTTTGTGACGGTTGTTAGACGGGGCCTATGCGGTTTAGCTTATCACGCTTTGACATGTTCGGGTGGAGCTCATGTTGAGATATCAAAGAATAGAATAAATGACTCAGGCATATTTAAGAATGTGATAATAATTCTAATTCTTTCCACATATAATGGTAAATGCTAACGAATGAAATGCTAATGTAAGAAATAAAAAATAGATTCTGACATTACATTGATTTTTCTATACAAACTACAATTTATTGGCAACATTTTGACCATTTCCCTTTGCTCCAGGACTCTGGCTTTCCCTGTAGTTGCCTGTTGTGCATCTCCTTTTGAGTCATGGTCCCTTTCATCAGAGGATATTATAGCTGACCTTGTAGCTTGCCCTCCAAACCAAACTTTCTCTCTGATTCCTGTTAATGACTTCATGGTTTTTAATTTGTTTTTATTATTCTTTCATTTTGTAAGCCATGTGAATCTCTGAGAATTCCGTCCCCATCATTTACAAGTGGACTAAGACATCAATGTCAACTTAATTATCATTAAAGATTATCTCTGAGCTCCACCCATCTTTCATTAACACCTGTTCTAATACTCCACCAAAAGCTCTCTCAGGTACTGTGGCCACTTCCTGTCTCCTGTCTACATACCTCCAACCTCCATGAATACTGCAGTTAAGTTAATTTTACAAAGACATAACTTTTACTGTACATTATTTCTGCTACTGTCTAAAAACCAAACTCTTTAAGTTGGTATTTGAGGATTCAAACAGTGTGGAGTTTGGTGGGTTTTTTTTATTAAATACTTCTACTGGGGGCTCTTACATCTCTTATCATAATCCATTGTATCAAGCACATTTGCATATGTTGCCATTATCATTTTCAAAGCATTTTCTTTCTACTTGAGCGTTTGATATCAGCTTCTCATTTCTCCCTCCCTCCATCCCTCCTGAACCCTTAATACATTATAGATTATTATTTTCATATCTTACATCATCCTCTGTCTCCCATCATCCACTTTTCTGTTGTTTGTCCCTGTGGGAGGCGGTTGTATGTCAATCCTTGTGCTAGATTGTTTTCTCTGATTATAGTTTACCATTTTGAGCTGCTTCCCCTATCCATCTGAGCAACTCATCCTTCAACATGCATTTTCCTATAAAAGAATATGTATCAAAGAGATTACGGAAACTATTTAGATATGCAGATATTAAAAAACTTAATACAGTGCTTGTATTGTAATAATAGGAATCATTGCACCTATTAACATTAAGTCCCCTTTAAACATAACTCAGGTTCTTCAATTTGGCTTGTTTTGCTGATTCTGTGACCATGGTAGACTGGCCACCCCTTTGACATTAAACTATGAAATAAAATTAGCTTTTGACTAAACACCACAGATAGATTTTTTTCCCTACAAAACACAGACATCCATCCATCTTTTCTTGTACTAAAAAGTTACTTTCAGTGTGTCAGTGTGGGCTCCGGATGCCATGCCGGGTCATAGTATAGAAGCTCATTAAGTTTGACTTTGTTTTTAGTTCCCAACCCCTGGTAAACAACAGACAATGAATCAATACTTAGTGATTCCTTTGTTCTTGTTGTTGTTCTTCCTGTTGCTGCTGAGGAGGGTCACTGAAAATTAGGATGCTGTATATAATTTTAAATTTTGTAGTGACATAGGCATAAGTCTTTGTAGAATATTAGTATGTTTTCCCCTTGAGACTCTGAGGTTTTCTGAAATTGGACTTGCCTCTGGCTAGGATCTTTCTCGCTTTCTCCTCAGTTGAGGGTACTCCTTCTTCAGGATTCTGTGAGGGTTTTCCTGCCAGGATTTTTCCCTTGCTTTTCATCTTTATGCACATAAGCCTTTTTTCTCAATTACACAGTATCCTTTTTTCCAACCATGTAGATGAATTGTTTTGCTAATAACCTGACTGTACTATATTTACACATGGCTTATGGACATTCTACTTACCGAAAAGAAAATGTTTGTTTTTTTATTGGTATAAAAATATTCACTGTACATATATAACATAACAAAATTGATATATGACAAAATTTCCTACAATTTGATTGTTTTTATTTTTAAGATTACCATTTTTAATATCATTTAAATATTACAAATTTTTAAAAGGGGCTTACTACTTTTAATATTGATAATAATTTTTAATATTGATAAATGTGTATATTATGTATTGCTAAATATTAGGAACTTGAATTCAAATAAAGCATCATTTTACACTCGGTTTATATACTATAGTTTTAGATTATTTGTGTGAGGAATAGGTATTACAGGAGGTGACCACTATTTGAAGATGTATCTTTTTATCTTCAGAATGGAGATAGCTCACCTTCAGCTAGTACTTCTTAAAAATGTTCACTAGTCAAGTTGAAGTAAAATGATATATTTTATAATTTCCTCCATCAATTCTAAATCAAGTAACTTTTAATGCACATTTTGAAATTACATGAATGACAGGTATGAACATTTGCTTAGAAGTAAATCAATTGTAAAATTGTTTTGAATTGGTGCATGATTTTCCATTATTATATCAATCCAGGTCATTTGTCTAAAGCCTGAGTATGTCTTTTTTAGTAGACTCAAGATGAGATATGTATGTATTATTTTATTTATTATTAACCATTTAAACTATCATATCTATTTGCATTTTATTTAATTTGCCTTGAAGTAGGACGTTTATTTGAGAAGAAATATAGCCTATTTATGCCATATTCTCATATAATTCAGTCAAGTGTAAACTTCTTATATATGGCCTCCCGGGATCTGGAGCACTCCTCTGTAATTGAGAATGTGGTTTGGTTCAATTGTTTCAGCATTGCTCTCTTTGAGAGAATACAGCTGATTTCTGTAGAACTCTTAATGTAAAAGAGGAATAAATAAGCCCAATATATAGCCACTGAACTGTACAAAGTAAACAATGATGAACAAAATATTTTTTAAAGCATGAGAAAAAGGAATGTACACTTACATGTGCTAGTTAACTATTCTTTTCATGGTATATTTATTCTCCATTTCTATTTTATTTAACTCCAGGACTAGTCTTCTCTCAGCTTGAAATTACAACTTGCTCAGAAATAACATACTGTTTATCTGCTGGCTCAAACCTGGGACGCTCCAGGACTGAGCTCAGAATGATTTGAGCAATTTAACTCTGCAGCCTTTAATCTCCATAATGATACTCTTTAGCTCCTAACTGTCTGGGGGCTAGTTAGCCCTTGTTATCCCTTACACCTTCTTTTTGATTTCACTCCTCCCCCCTTGGAGGCAGGAGGCCAGGAGGACTAAGAGCTGCCAGCATCCTTGGTGTGCTGGCGACAAAACCCAAGCCACTTCCTTAAAGGAGGATATATTAAAATCCAAAACAACAGAAAAGTACTTTTTACTGTGTTTTATTTCTACCATAATAAATTTACTTTTAATAGAGTAGAGACTGATATCTCAATGATACACAGAAGAGAAGTCTTGTAATTTTGACTTTTTATAATTTCATGGTAAATTATTATTCTTATGCATTGTTATCTGCTTTGTGTTTGTTATTTGGAATTCTCATATGCATCACATATGTTATATCTTTCATTACTTGTGTTCTCTTCACATTCTTAAGGGGGGAGAGAGAGAGAGAGAGAGAATGTGTGTGTGTGTGTGTGTGTGTGCGCGCTCACTCACAGGGGGCATGGAAAGGGGAGGGAGGATGACCTGTTCACATGGTATTAGAGATTAGTGATACTAAATAGTGAGACAGTACTGTAAGCCTGAAATCTAGTTAGTATTCTTATACTGAATGCACTTACAAAGGCACTGTGAAACCTGGATTGTCGTCTTTATGTTGTAGCACACCCCACGAAGCCTGTATCCTAGCCACTTTCATTATGTGTCCACTGTCCAAATTTTGCTTTCCCCACTGTTAAACAGAGTCAATTTAAAAAAAAAAATCTCTTTAGAGTCCAGAGTAGTTCATTGATTTTGTTTCATGCCGTGCTCAAAGCAGCCGCCTACATTTTCAAGTAACTTAGGAGGCATTTTATTTACTGGGTTTCACTTGAGTCTCACCATCTAAGACTAATGAGCTTCATCAATTAAGTGACACATATTCTGTAGCAGTTGTCACACACATTCTGTCATAACCCTGAATCACCTATGATATTGACTCATCTGTATTGCAGGAAAAGCAGAGGTTCCTGACAGATGTTCTGCATGAAGTGATGCTGCTTGATGGCTTGGCCAGTTCCCATCCGGTCTCACAGGAAGTGCTACAGGCAACTGATATTGACAGGGTGTTTGACTGGATCGCATACAAAAAGGTGGGAATAAATAAGACCCAAATACCGCTTGGCTGTTTCACAATGCAGGGAAGTCAAATTGCTTCATGCTGCGTGGATTCTATGTATTGCCTCCTCCTAGCAGATAGAAATGGACTGTGAGCTGGAAAATATGAAGTTAGTAGGCTCATGCCACTTTAAGAGTTAGGGCTTTGTTTTATAAAGTAGAAGACCAGATATGATTATTTGCCAAACCATGCATAGAAATATTGGAAGTACTAATGAATAAATGTTTGGAGACACAATATGAGATTGCTGTACAAACGGTGTTATATAAACGTCAGATATTATTAACAATAAGAAAACAGACTAGTATAGTGACAATTATTTTTCAGTGGTAGCTCTTAAATATTTGTTTATTTTGGTTGGCTAATGTAGAAGGATATAGGCAATGACCTGCTATGTATATTTTATAAACAATATGGGAACATTTTGGGAATTAAGCCTTTTATTGGAAATAAGAGTAATAAACAAAAACTAGAGATGAGACTTAAGATGATATAGTGTGGGGGTTGAATGGTAGTTGTTCAATGGTTAAGTGCTCAGCCAGTAACCAAAAAGCCACTGGATGGATCTCACCAGCCCACTCTGAGGGAGACGGGCGTGGCTCCTTAAAGATACACAGCCTGAGGAAGAGAAGGGCAGTTCCCCTCTGTCCAAGGAGTCGGGATTGGTTCAATGGTAGTGGATAGGTTTCTTTGTTTGGGACAATAATTAGACTTAGAGCTAGGATCTCTTGCATGAACTTTTTTTCTGTAGTTAGCTGGGCCAGGATAATGATGTTTCTTTGTACCTCTCTCCCCCGGTTCTGTTTTTAACACTAGCATGTGTCTCATTATTTCTTACTTATATGGCAATGAATTTTGTTTTACTGGAGCTGAAATAATTGTTAAAGTAGGTTTAATGTCTCCAGTCATCAATTTTAGGATGTTATGAATTGTACCCATTAGGATTGGTTTGTACTTTATAGATTGAATATTGTTTCTGTTTTATTAAAATTACGAATACGGTTTTCTAGAAAACATATCCCTTTTTAATAAAAATGCTTTTACTTTTGCATTCTAGTAGTGACTGTCTCATTGCCAATGAGTTTATGTTGACGTATAATATATAAAAATATGAACTGTTTTAATAGAAACCCCCATGTACAATTACCCATCAGTGCAATGATTAAAAAGTGTGTTTTGGTGTTTTATTAAAATAGGCGACATTAAGTTCTGTGTCATTAGAAGTCTTTGCGTGAAGACCTATCTGTGCACAACAGAACAGAGCACCAAAGTCGTTATGTTTGAGTCCACTGTTGCAGCCATTTTGTCAGTCCATCCTGTTAAGTGTCTTATTCATTTACAATGACCGTGTCTTTTACCTCCCATGATGTCTTCTTCTGAAGACTGGACGCTCCTGATTCAGTCTCACCAGGCGAGCTTCGAAGAAGCATTTTGGCTGTATCTTCTAAAAGACTTTTGCTTGTGATGGCATCATTCTTTCAGTATCCTTTTCCAACCCTCTAATTGTAAACGCATAAATCCTCTCTGATCTTCCTTTATTATGAACTAACTGAAGACACCATGGCATGGGTCTGCATGTCTGATTCCTCAAAGTGACGCATTTGCTCTTTCACTCTTTAAAGAAACTTATACAATAGATGTGCCCACTGCAGTATGTGACTGTCATTTGATTTCTTGGCTGCTGCCTTTATGAGCATTGAGTGTAGATCCAATTATATCTCTGATCAATGAAATCTTTCTACCGTTTATCCTGATTGGCTTAGTTGTGAGGATTCATGTTTTTTTAAATTGAGTTGTGGCTCATATTGAAGGCAGTAGTAGGTCTTCAACAGTAAGTGCTTCAAGCCCTCTTTTCTTTCAGCAAGCATATTTCTTAACTTGTATGTTGCCAGTTGTTAATGAGGCTTTTACAGATTCTGATGCCACATTATTTTCCATCTCATCCAGGCTGAGGATTATTTGTTTCACATACATGTTGAACGAGTATGGTGAGAAGGTCCAGCCCTGATGCTTACCTTTCCTGATTGCCTGCATACTGTTCCCTTGTGCTGTTTGAATGAGTTAAGTGTTCCTGAATTCCCATTATTTGCAGTGTAATACATAGTTTGTAATGGCCCACACTGTTCAACATCTTTTCATAGTTGTGATACACAAGTAAACATCTTTCTGGTATTCTTTGCTTTCAGCCAAGACTAATTAGACATCAGTAAAGATGTCCCACGTGCAGCTCCCTGACGATGTTGAATTATCTTCAGCAAAATTTTACTTGCCAGTAAGAATGGGCTCAAACATGGATATCTTTCAGTTGGTTGGTAGGTTATGCCAGTTTCTTGAGGTACACTAGTGAGGGCTTCTACTGCTACATGAGAGTTTTAAAGTGTTTACTTTGATATTTTTCCAATTTCTGAAAACTTGTTTTTAACTTCCACCTTCAGTGAAACTTAGGCTTCTTTCAGTATCACCTGTTCTTGATACAATGCTACCTACTGAGTGATTAAATACAGACCAATCTTTGTGATATGGGTGCTTTGTGTATTCCTTCCATCTTCTTTTGATGTATATATAATTTAATATTTTGTCTGTAGAATCCTTCAATTTTAACTGGAGGCTTACTGTTTTTCTTCAGTTCGTTCAGCTTGACATCTGCTCACCCTCTTCTGCCCTTGGGGCTTTCCAACTGTAGGACTTTCCACATGTTGTTAAACTGTTTTCCGCTGTCTTCTCAAGCTGCCGTGTTTGGTTAAGATCTTTTATTATCTCTTCTTTTGAAATGCACTTGTTTGTCATGAAAGATGTCAGGTCCATTTCAATTTTACTTTTCTTAAGCCACTCACACCAATATGGAGAAATTTTTCTGGTGCTGTTTTGCTTTTAGAAGAAACATAATATATAAAAATTTCTCGCACTTATTTTTTCATTTCTACCAGTTACTTTAGCTACTGTATGCTCAAAAGCAAGCTTCTGAGTCTTTTATGACATTGATTTTGCTATTCTCTATTTTCCTGTCTTTTTAATAGTCCTTTGATGTTATCCTATATTCATCTTTTCTTTGGTTCTTCGTGTTCAAGGCAGAACATCTAGAGATGATCTTTAAATTCAAGTACAATATACCAAAAAATTGAATTCTGATGCTAATGAACCTGTATTTAGTTTTCTCAGCTTCATCCTGAAATTGCCTATGAGGTTTTTGGTTTGTTTCACAGTCAGCCCCTGGTCTTGGTTTGACTGATGCTATTGCATTATTTCATTGTCATTTCACGCAGATGAGGTCATTTTCATTCTTCCATATTCTTCATGGTGAAGTCTATATGGACTGAGGCTTTTTATATTTTGAACAAGGATATTTGCAATAATGAAGTTATTGCTTTTAAACATATTTTATTATATGATTTCTAGCATTCTTTATCACTAAGGCCATATTTTCCAATTATTGATTTTTCCTTTTCATTTCCAACTTTGGAGTTTTAATCATGAATCACTATCAGTGCATCTTTATTTTATATTTGTTGAAGTTCAAGCTGAAGAGTTATGTGGTTGGTGTATGAATTTGAATAATAATTTTGCTGGCTTCATTGTCCTTGGTAGATATCATCCTATCACAGACAGCGTTATACTTCAAGATAGATCTTGAAATACTCCTTTTGATATTATCTACTAATCAATTCTCTTGAATTTGTCATACTAGAAATAATAATCCCTATGACTATCTGACAAAAAAATATTGGTCAATATTAGCCTGTTTTGGCTGTTACATATCTAGGATATTGGACTTTATGTGTTTCATTTCTTTTGTTTACAACTTCTAATTTTTCAGAGTTTAATTCACATATTCCATGTTCTTTTGAAGCTGTTCCTTCTCATTGTGAGTTGAGCCCCACCAGTAAATGAAGGTGCAGAAAGATGTTCTCCATCCGTGTCATTAGGTTAACTCTAACTTGAGGAGGAAACTCATTAAGATTTAAAACATAACTTTTTTAATAGAAAAAAATCCAACCTCCTTGCTTTTGGGTTGATTTTCAATTCAATTGAGCTTCCTCATAGGGTCTTCCAGGCTGTGATGCTTATGGCAGCTGACTGACACATCTTTTGTCTGAGGAACAGCTTGGGGTTTTAAACCTCCAACATTTTGATCAGCAAGCAAGCACTTTAAACAACAATATGCGGGTTGGTAGTCAACGTCTATATAGAAGTCATCTTACGGTTCCATGTTGAGCTGGGATCTGCATGGTTTGCAGTTTGGAACCACCAGGAGCTCTAGGAGGTCAAGATGGCACTCGACCCCCCTAAGCAGTTCCCATCTTGGAAACCCACAGGGGTCGCTGTGAGTCATCATCACCTCCATAACAGTGAGTTTTTGTTTTGTAATATTATGTACACATCAAAGGAGCTTAACAATAGTTTAATTCTCTTTCTTTCTTCTTGTCAGTTTTGTTATTTTTCATATATTTCCTTTATACAGATATATTTAAAAGCTAATAATATATTGTTATTATTCAATTATTTAAAATATATTTTAATAATAGGAAATATCCTATATGTCTATCTATATAGTTTCTATTTGTTATATTCTTCATGAATTTGTTTTTTATTTCTTCTGTATAGCTTCACAGCCTTGTAACTTTATGGAGTAGCTGTATTCTATCCTTTAGGGCCACTCTGAGTTAAAATTGATTTGATGGCAGTGGGTTTTTTGTTAAAGGATTTCTTTAACATTTCTTGTAGTGAGAATCTGATAATAATAAATTCTTTCAAATGCTATGTGCCTGAAGAAATATTTAATTTTTGTTTTGTTTTTGAAAAATCATGAGGAACCAATGGAGAGTTTAAAAAGGAGGACTAAGAATTACATTTGTATTTCAAGAAAAATATTTATAAAGGTGTTATAGATATTGGAATTAATAAAACAAGTATGGATATCATTAGAGTACCCAGCATTTATTTTATTTTATTGTAATGTATTATGTTGTTACATTCAATTAAATTTTACTTCTGTGCCTCTGTACTCGTCTTCCTTTGTGTCTCAGTTGCTAGTCAATTTTAACTTCTGCCAACGATCAAGCCTCTCATTACATAGATGTTATGCTAGATTATCATCTCTGTAGTTATTTACTTAATAATTAATCTAATTATTCCCACTTCTGTTTCATTGATCTTCCGGAATTGTAACGTCACCCTGATTTAAATATTTTCATAATCTTAGGATAGAAAGAGGAAGAATGAGAACTGTTCTGTGAAAACAGGTTAGTTAGCTCAGTAATCTTTCATAATAGTTTTAAAAAGAGAATAAATGATAAAAGTGCAATGAAAACAGGAAAGCACTGTCCATAAACCGGAAAGACTGGAAAGGATGGATTGAGACAGTCTCTTTGCTCTAAAAGCACAAAGAGAAATAAGAATCAATGACCCAATGGCCTGGATGATGAGAGTGAGAAAATGCTCATTAAATTTACATAAGATGCTAAGTTGGAAAGGTTTAGTGTAAGCTTAGAAGTGAGAAACAGATTTCTAAATGACAAGCAAATTTAAAGACGATCCTTTAAATGTGAACGTATTTCATCACTTATATGAAGATTACAACATTTTAGAGACCAGCTACAATGACAAAAACCAGAGCTGAACAATATTCACAAGGAACAAATTTTAAAAAATAGACATTTTAACTTGCAATGTTCTGGTGGTATAACTAAAGTTTTTAAATATTCATGTACCTATTAGATTAAACATATCTAACTTATATGTCTTCTACACAAATGGACATGAAAAGCCATCCTGTCCTTTAGAACTGCTGGTTCTATTGATACCAGGCTCCCCATCTATAGCATTACGTCATCCAGACCCTGGTTAATAATCGGGAAAGTGCACAGATTAATTCTATGCACAGAATGTATTGGTTCTATAGAACAGAAATGAAATTAGAGAGTGCTTTCTCAAGAATGTTGTAACCTAGTGAACAAAAACCCAAAACCAAACAGTGCTGTGAAATCAAGTCTGACTCAGAGCCACAGTACCTTCAACAATAAATTGTTTCTCAAGCCAGTGATTACTTAAATTATATCAGTTTATGGTAATTCCTGGATACTTCACAATACTCTTCAGCCCCCCCTTTCTCTCATTCTGTTTGCCAGGACATTCTGTCAGCTCTCCCCTCAAAATAATTCCAGAGTTTGAACCCTTTTCCTCACCAACAATATTGCTATCTTGTTCGAATGACCAACCCCTTGCCTTAGTCGTAAGAAGCTCTGGTGGGGCTCGAGGTCAGCAGCAGTTCGAGCCCATTGCTTGCTCCATGGGAAAAAGACGAGGCTACCTGCTCTCAGAGGTTTTCAGTCTCAGAAACCTGTAAAGAGTCACTGCGAGTCAGGACAGACAGCATGTCAGTGGTCTTTGTTTTCTTTCTTCAGCATTTTCCCAAATAGTCTTTCTGGAACTAATCCTGCTCCTGTACAGTTGAATTTTAACCAGTCAGCTTGATATATTTTTTTACCCTTAAGTCAGATGCCATCTTTAACTGTTAAGGCATTATCTAATGTCAAAACTTTTACAATGACTCCCTACCAAAGTGGGGATAAAAGCCAATCTTTACAGTGAACTCATAAGACCCAACCTCTGATCTCCACTCATCCAAATCTCCCCAACTTGCCAGTGACCTTAACTTCCCTCTTCCCTCTGTGGTTTTGCCTCTTATGACTCCCTTCTCAGGTCTCCTTTCTCACCACGCCCTGATTTCTGATGACTACATCCAGTTCGCTCCCAGGGTCAGGCCTTTGTGACGGGCTGTCTTCTCTACGTAGAGTTCTATTTAAACCATTGTCCTGATTCTGTTAGCTGTACCGCATCTTCTGTGTAAAAGCCACCTTTTCAAAGACGACTTCCATGTAAAAAATGACAGCGAACACGTTCATTCTTCATTTCCCTTATTTTGATTCATACATCAATTTGTCCCTTAGCATTTGTCACTTTATAACATATATATTTTTTATTCTATATTATATTTACTATGTCTACTGCTCTACCCCTGCTTACTAACATCCCACACCTCCACTGTAAATGTTCTAGAGAGATATTAGCCCGTACTATTCACTCATGTGTATCCAGTATTCATTAAATGGTATACAGTATATATTTAATAAATACTGATTGACTTTAATTAAAGTGGCTATCAGAAAAAGCAATATAAGCAAAATGCCATGATATTTATGAGAGAAATATCGCATCTTTTTATAAGAATTAGAAAAATGAGTTGGTATTTGAACTAGGATGAAGACGTTAAGGACATAATGTCATGTCAATTCAGGAGGGGAAATGAAGATTGTTTTGCCCAAGTATTTTGTTCTCTAATGGGGTCTCCTGGGTCCTGTCACATTTAAGCTGACCCCTCAGCTTTGACCCCTGGGGACCTCTTTTCGTTCACTTAGCTCTCCTCCTGTTCTTTGAACTCTCCGCCTCGGGCACAATCAACTTCCGAGTTCTGCAACTTCTTCCTATTCTGTTTTTTTAATCACTTTATTGGGGGCTCATACAACTCATCACAATCCATCCATCCATCCATTGTGTCAAGCACATTTGCACATGTGTTGCCATCATCATTCTCAAAAATTTGCTTTCCACTTGAGCCCTTGATATCAGCTCCTCATTCCCCTCGTCCCCCCACCACTTTTCTGTCCCTCATGAACCCCTGATAATTTATAAATTATTATAATTTTGTCATATCTTACATGTCTCCCTTCACCCACTTTTCTGTTGTCCACCCCCCAGAGAGGAAGTTATATGTAGATCCTTATAATTGGTTCCCCCTTTCTACCCCACTTTCCCTTCACCCTCCCAGTATCGCCATTCACACCACTGGTCCTGAAGGGATCATCTTCCTGGATTCCCTGTGTTTCCATTTCCTATCTGTACAAGTGTACATCCTCTGGTTCAGCTAGATTTGTAAGGTGGAATTGGGATCTTGATGAGGGGAGGGGAGCATTTAGGAAGTAGAGGAAAGTTGTGTTTCATTGTTGCTATTCTGAAACCTCATCTAAACAATCCTTCTTCGCCTTTGCTGTCTCTATCCATAGTCTCAACTACATTTATACTATCAAATGTAGTTAATGACTGTTTTGTTCTCTTCATGTTCCCATACATGGCGTATATATGAGGGGGTAGCCCCCCAAAGTGGAATTTTTTCAAAGCTATGTATTTATTAATTATTATTATGTTACAAAACAACCTTATGATCTTTAAAGTACTCTCCATTAAACTTAATACATTTGTCAAATCTGTGATTCCATTATTGGAAACATTTTCCAAACTCATCTGTTTGGATGGCTGACTGCACCTCCCTCATGTTTTTCTTCACCTCTTCTGTGCCTTGAAGTTGCTGCCCTTTCATGTCCTTCTTCATTCGTAGAAACAAAAAGAAGTCACATGGAGGTAGGTCAGGTGAGTAAGGTGCGAGCGACAAGAGAGGCATGCTGTTTTTTGCCAAAAACGGGTGCACTGAGATAGCTGCCTGAGCAGGTGCGTTGTTGTGGTGGAAATCCCAGTCCCTCGTCTGCCACAAATCAGGTCTTCTTTGTCATACACTGTTACATGATCTTGTCAGACCCTCTCAGTAGAAAGCTTGATTGACCTGGTGGGTAAACTCCAAATGCACTATGCCCCTCACCTAAAAAACAAACAAATGAGCATCATCTTGATCTTTTAGTTTCATTTGATAAGTGTTTTTTTGTTTGTTTTGGGGGTACAATTAAAGATGGCATCTTCATTGGCTTGATTGATGTTTGCTTTCAGGCTCCTAAGAATCGCACCATGTCTCCTCACTAGTAATTACCTTAGAAAAAAAGAAAAGTCTGGTCGTTTCCTACCTGTTCTTTTAAAGCCATGACATGCTTCTACTGGCTGCTCCTTTTCCTGGCCAATGATTACCCGAGGCACCAATTTCCTAGCAACCTTTCCCATTCCCAAATCTTCAGTTAAAATTCACTGAACTGAGTTGCAATATAATCCAGCTAGTCCTCCATCTCATCCGTGGTCTCTTGCTGGTCCTCAAGCACAAGTGCATGAATTTTGTCAACATTTTCTTCTGTGCAGGAAGCTGATGGACTTTCCATAACAAGGGTTGTCATCAGTTGACATTGTACCTTTTCAGAAATGAGAAACACACCCATGCACCTGTTTTTTCCATACCACTGTCCTAAGCTGTGTTCAACATCTGCCAGGTTCTGCAGCGTTTTTCCCAAGCAGGAAACAAAATTTCTGACCTTCACACTGTTCTCTTAAATTGGCCATCACAAAAAAATGAGCTTTAAGCAAAACCGCCTTTATGAAGATATTCACTGTGGCCAGACAGAGCCCTATGTAACACCAGAGGTGCACTAATTTACAGCAAGTTGCTCTCTGTAGGGGGAAAATGCACACTACAAATGCTCTGCCTCAGGAGCTTTTTCCCTTTATTGGGCGGAGGAGTGCCCCTGATGTTGGTTAACATAGTCTCTGTGGTCACTCTCAGAAACAAAGTTGGAGAACAGACTTTTGGTCAGATTTATGAAGGTATTAATATTAATATACATAATAGTAGCAATTTTTGTTAGCACCTTTTGTTTTAAAGAATTTACCACTCCTGTAAAATAGATATTATTATATTCAATTTATCAATCAGGAGAGATGCAAATAACTTAATGATTTAAATAATTAATGATTTAAAGCTGTGCTCATGCTTCTAGGCAGCAGAGATATCTATCCATATATTCTTTTACTTCTCTAGTATATCATTCTTTAAATAGAAATATGATTTGAGATGTAATCTTTTGCTATAGATGTAAGTAAAGCATATGTGCTTTTTATTAATATTCTGTATGAATAAGTAAATACAGTGTATTAATGTATAGTTTACATTAAATGAAGGCTTAAGAAATGGAGGTTATGTGATCTGGGAGGTCACTATCAATATTCAGAGAGTACATTGGAACTGACTCAATGATAATGGTTTGATTTTTTTATTTTCAATCATCTCAGTTCAAAAATGTGAATAATATTAAGAGACTGAAAAAATTAGGTGAAGACGAGAGGGGCAGGAAGAGGATCCGAGGTGGCGGGGGGAAGCGAGAGCAGTTACATATATTCCCTCTGCAGGCTAGAATTCTAAGAGTTAGTAATTGGCTCCAATGCATGAATGGTCACCATAGGAAAACCAGTCACCACAGTTCTGTCAACATCAGGGTCAGAATAAGATAAGTGGCCCGAAATTCCAGTAGCAAATTTCAGATGATGTAAGAAAGAACTTTTTGGTATAAAAAGCAATTCAGTATTTGCATGTGAAATACTAAAGATAATAAGAATTGATTTTTAAATGTATTTGAAAATTAAATTACCAAAATAGATTAGAATACCATTGGAAAAATATTTCTCAATGTTGGTTTCATAGTACATGGTAGTTGACACATGTAATGCACAGCCTTTAATTTATTAAAATTAGTTTTACTTGAATACATTTCTGCTTGCATCATCCCTTCTCTACTTTGGTTATAAATTTACATTTAATGGTAGGAGAAGCTAATTACTTGCTTCTAAGGTAAAAGAAATTAATATTGAAGTAATTTCTGTCTATCTGGCTTGTCTGCTGGTATCTCTAAAAAATCTTGAAAAGAATTTTCCAGATGAAATATACTTTTGACTCTTATTCTTTATTACTTGAGTGTCTTGGCTTAGCTTTTGGCCTTGAACGACCGTTAGAATAGGCCAGAGGTGATTTTAAGACATAGTGTAAAGGAAAAGCTTCTCTGTTCTTGTAAAGAAAATGTACATAGTGAAAGGACATGATTTTATTGGCATTTCTATGATAAATGCCTTTACCACTTACTGGTAAATTATTAATTTGTGCTTTTTGCTGAACGAAGTAAGTTTTCTCTTGTCCATATTTAGTTCATCACTGTTTGAATGCTTTTTTTTTCTATTTTCTTGGGCAAAATTTAATACCAAGAACAGCTTCTTTTTTCTTCTTTTTATACTTGGTTGAGCTTGTAGTTCTCCTACCTAGATGTTCTGGACTTATTTAGCATTTATTTGATAAAACTGTCTTTTATTAAGTGAAAATAGGTAAAAGGCTCCTTACTTGTATTCATCTCATTACTAGATTAATACAGGCAGAGATTATAATGCTTTCTCTGCTCCTCTTGGGTCAAATTATTTTGTTGTTACCTAGTGTTTTAGCTATATTAATTTTAAAATTCCTTTGTTGCATCATGTTCAATCATTTTTATTTCACTAAAATGTTTAAATAAGTGCAATACTTGTTTTGAAATTATTTACCTAGTCTTTCGTATGATCCTTTCTGGTAGTTGGAATTGTGATAACATGACACACACACGCACACACCGCTATCCTAGTTTTATCTTATATAAATTGACTGTAGTAAAATTCTACTTTGCAGTGTTCTCAACTATTTCTTTGGCTACTCTTGTTATTCTTAGTATTTGCATATGTAATGAAAAGCCTAATTCTAATGACTTTTGCACTTATTTATGTATTCAATAGCTTTAATTAAGAATAAAATTTGCCTTGTAAATTAGTACACATGGAGATGTACAAAGATTATGCTATTCCCACAACTTACTATCCTGCTATCTATGGGACTTACTATCATCTATGGGACTCTAATTCACTTAGGCTAGGAGGTACCTTCACTGCATTTCCAGTGGAGCTTCAAGGTCAATCCAATCCTGAATCTGTCTGAATCTCAGATTGTTTTATAAATGATATACAGAGAAGAAATGGATATTGAAGACAAACAGTGAAAAGAAGTGGAAATAAACCAATGCATATTCCCACAGCACATACTTAGTAAAGGGTGTTTCGAGAATGGAGAGATTCTATAATATTTAGAAAAAGGACAAATAACAAAGTTAGAAATGAATTGAGGCTTAAAAGACAAACGAGCAAGTCAACTGGAATTAAACGTTGACATATTTCTACAAACAAGAAGTATAGAAAAAGCAAATGAAGAGTGATATAACATCTTTTATAAAAATTAGTCTTGGGAGAAAACGCTAAATAAGTATATTCACAATATACATAATCTGATAGTAGTGGAAAATATGAGACATTTAACTTAATCAAATTATCCTGTAGAATAATAATGTGTTGTTTTAGCATCTTATAGGCTTTTTAGTCATCATAAACATTAGTCCATTTAAAATCAGCCTGATATATCAATGTATACTATAAAAATTTTGAAAGCTATATCTGATTACCAGATACATATAGAATTCAAAAGTTTCATCATCAGGCCCACTTTAATTATCTCTTTTTATGTAGATCCAAAGCTATGCAGTACTTATCAGGTATCAAACAGTTCACCTATGTTAATTGAACAAATTAAAATCTCAGTCAGAATTTCTGCTTCAATTAGGTCTAATACTGAGGTATCACACAAGAAAGACACAATTCTGTTCCGAGCTAACAAACAAGCAGCCATTATTGGCTCAGGTTACATTTTTGAAAGCAAATACACTATTTCTTTTGAAATAATGAAAAAAAAATGGCCACAGTTTTACAGGTTTTGCCAGGATTTATTTTAGGAAGGCTGTTGGCTATTTGATAACCTACTGAGAACATTATCTGGAGACTACCTCTTCACTTCATCAGTCATTCTATTGCATATTGCCTGGTAACACTGATAGCAAGTTGCTGCTTTTTCTGTTTCTTAAAAATAGAATGTCTTTCTGGTTTCTTTAGTGAGTTTTTTTTATATAAGTATTAGAACACTTGGCCCTGGTTTCATACAGCATAATCTTAACTTTTAAAAAAAGAGAGAGAGAGAGGTTAAAAGAAATACTGAAGTGAGCTTTTGTCTTGAGGACATTTTTTCCAACGAAGAGCATTTGCACATATATTTTCAAGGTTTCATGTAGTGACAGAAAGGGAGCAAAGCCAATGGTGAGAAATTTAATGAGATAGTTTACAGAAAGAAAAATGAAAAAGTGCCCCTTTAGCGCAAAGGGACTACAAAGAATTTTTCTGTTCTAAATCTAGGTGGTGAGTGAAGAAGAAAAGAACCTTTCCCCTAAAATTTGGAATTGCATTACAAACCTTAAGTCTTTATTTTAAAATGCTTGGTTCACTAATCAAAATGCTCCAAGATTCCAGGCTTAATGTAAACAAAATACATTCTAGATCAACCCAAATGTATACTTCATTACAAATTATTTCTACAGATTATAAAGAGTACTTTATAGTAAAAAAATCACCATTTACACAAAGAAATATGGTTCCATGTGTGGGTATATGCTAATAGAGGAAGTAGACATAAAAACAGTCATGTATACAATTAAGATAATGAATATGTCAAGTATGAGGTATAAATATTATATTAATAAATTGAGGAAATAAGATATTTGAACATATGACCAAAATGCAAGCAGTTTTGGAGAACAACTGAGGGGGAAATGAAAATGGAATTATGTTTTGAAACAGTAAATAAGTTTAATGTAGATTAGAGGAAACTGAAGAGAGACTTGTGAACTGAATCACAGGAGTATGGAAAATCCAGAGTAAAACATAAAGGGAAAGAGAGAAGAGATATCAAAGAGAGACAATGGGGGATAAAGAGAAAGTCTAAGGTATGGACCTTCCATTGACCCAAAGCTTTGTTTCATTTACATTATGTTTCTACTCTTTGTTTTTTTATTTGAATTATTGCTTTTTAACATCAAGACCTATAGTTTTTGCCTTAAAGACTGATCTCATTCTTAGAAACAGAACTTTGCTTAATCTATGTTTTTCTTACAGTGATGAATTCTACACATGAGAACCACTTAAAATAATTATCTTTATTGCTCTTTAATGGCATCTTTAGCAAGACAAAGGTACTGTGTTTGTTTTAAAAAATAAACACTACATATGTTTTTACATTGTTGCTGGTACATTGAGTCAGTTCTAACAACAGAATGAAACACCGCTCGGTCCTGTGCTATACTTGCAGTCACTGTCATGGCGAGCTCAGCATTGAAGCCACCATGGAAATCCATCTACTCCAGGGTCTTTCTTGCTGTTTTGTAAGTACTTACGTCACTTATTTGAGCTTTCAACGAGCTGAACCATGGGTTAGTACATTGTCTGCCTGGGGTCATACTGTCCATCAATAGCAGAGCAAAGATTTCAACCTGGTTTACCTGACTCCAAATTCTGCCTTCTCATATATATTGACCTTTTAGCAGAGCATTTGTTTGATCTCTGTTTTGGAGAGGCCTTTAGGTATAATTTCCTGCCTGTCCAAGGGAATTGCTCTCCTATATATATGGCTTCTAAAATCGCTTTTGATCAGAGGTTTTCTTTCTCCCACTCTTACATAATTTGCCCTAGTTAACTTTTCCTGGTGTGTACTCCCATTTTTGTTTAGACAAGGAGTCTAAGGGATGCAGACAACGGCTGTCTTGAAGTTGGAAGTCTCCGAATAGCTATCTGGAAGAGAGAAGATGGAACAGTGTAGGCTAGAGGATGCTACAGGCATGGTTAGGCTTTCTTAAAGGGCAGAGCAGACCCCAAACCAATAGACTGGTTTATCTCAGTAGCCTGATTGTAATACTTTTCTAATGAGAAGCAATTAATTTAGCAATATAAAAAGATCCAATTTATGGTAGAGAATTTTTGGTGTACATGCCCTTGGTAAGCACTTAAAGCTAGCGTGAAAAAAAAGATCCTCCAGTTGAATGTTTGGGCTTTGTCATATAGTCCCCAAGTTGATTTTCAGCTCCATCCTGATGAAGTGGAAACCTTTTGTTGCCACACCATTTTCCTTCCTGAAAGATATCAGCCATATCAGTAACTTCATGACTCAGTTGCTTCCTGCTCTTCCTGAAGCAATTAAAACAATTAAAACAATTTCAGTGTTAATTAAAATGTCCAAGAAATTTTTTTTCAAATTTGAAATAAAGCATGGATGTAAGACTGGGGGAAAGTTACCATGTTCACAGATGCCTGAAATGGCAACGCTTGTCATTATTATAACAACCTGTAAACAATGTGTGCCAGTTGATTTTGTGTAATTTTCCTATATTCATTAAGTTATTTAATACTCATGACAACTAAATACTTTAGACACGGTTTCCATCCACATTGTATAGATGAAAAACTAAGACAATAATTTAAATAACATAACAAAATTAACAACTTCCGAACTCAGGATTAAAACACTGGCAGTTGTATCTGTACCTTTTAATAGATATGTGTGTGTGTATGTGTGTGTGTGTGAAATGTTTTCAATTGTGAATTAGGTCAGGGAATTATATTTCATACCTTCAACCAGGGAATTATAATTCATACCATCAACTGCATTCAACAGTTCAAACTACTCCTTAGCACAGCCCCCCAATTTCTCTTTCCTTCTTATGGACGCCCATCCTCCCTTTCACAGAATCCATTACCGGTCATTATTGAAATTCCAAGCTTTCTCTTCCCACCCTCTCTCCCTAGGGAACCTCCAAGGTCTGATCCCTTTGATATACAAATCTTGCCCTTGACTTTTATCTTTATAGAAGTGGTCTGCTATGTTATTTGTCCTTATTTGATTGATGAACTTTGCTCAGCGTAATGTTCTCCAGGTCCATCTGTCTTATGTTTCATGTTTTCATCATGGTTTTTAGTGATGAATAGTATTCCACTGCACAAATGTTTCTTTATCTGTTTCCTCTCATGGGAATTTGAGTAGTTTCCAACTTCTTGTTATTTTGAACAGTATTGAGATAACCACGAAAGTGCATATGTTTGTTTATATTATGGCTCTTATCTCCCCAGCAGACACTTTGCTGTATTAGATGGAATTTATATTCCCAGTTCTTTGAGGTGGTGCCGTTTGCTTTCCACGGTGGTTATGAATAGACCGGCCGGCAGCGTGTGAGATTGCAGTCTCACTGCACCTTCTGCAGCATTTGCTGTTTTCTGTTTCGTTTTTAATTGCACTGTGTTGTCAATCTTTATTTTGACTTGCTTCTCTTGGATGGGTAATTATTGTTAACATTTGTCTCATGTTTTGTAGCCATTTGGATATCATTTTTGGTTAACTGTTTATTCATATCCTTAGCCTACTGTTAGCAGTTTCACTGATGTGTAAGTTATATATTATTCAATTCAAAGTTCAGTCATATTAAAAACAGCTGTGACATCATTGCCACAGTCCATTTTGAAACCTTTCCTTCTTCCTTGTGCTCATTGTTGTTAGCTCCTTGTTTCCCCTCCAAGTTTCCCAGCGTGTCCTTACGAAACTCCTGAGGCAGTTTGTGTCTGTATAGATTTGCTTACCCTGGATTTAATTTACAGAAAACAACAAAAAAAAGTAAACAAAAATAACAACAAAATAAACCAGAGAAAAACTTCAATTAGAAAATATTAAAATTTGGAACAACTTTAAATGGGTCTACAAAGAGATGACATGGTAGCCATATCCGTCATAAGCTACAATGTACTCTGTCTTGAAGAGCAAGACTATTTCTCTCCCTAGTATGTGGTCAGAGAGGATTCTCCAGAGGTTTAATCCACATGCAAATGCATTTTAGGCTTTCACTGTCATCCGTAACCTCAGCAAAGTATGTAGATGCTCAAAGTGTACGCTCTCATACTGTTCCACCTCTGGATTTGGATTTGATTATTGACAAGCCTCTCTCAGATGGCTGCTTATTTTAAGATTAAAAGACCCCAGAAACAGTTCTTTTAGATAGCTGTGTACTATCTGAATTCTTCACCAAACTTTGTAATGGATTGTCCCCATATTTTCAGTGAACTCTCCCTGAGGACAATAATCAAGTAGAACCATGATAGAAGAAAGAATTGTTCTCATGAGGGAGGGTGGGGAGAGGAGAGAGCTGATACCAAGGCCTCAAGTAGAAATTGTTTTGGAAATATTGATGTAAATATATGTACAAGTGTACTTAATATTAATGAATAATGGATTGTTAAAGATTTGGAAGAGCCCCCCAATAAAATGATTAATTTAATTTAAAAATAAATACATAATTTTTAAAGAATTAATTATTCTTAGGGTAGGGCTATAATTAAGTGTAAACTCAGAACTCATTCATATATCTGTGGTTTATATATGTCTCTGGTTCACTTTAGAAACATCAGTATCATTTTATTGGAGAGCATTATAAATCATCCCCATGAGACATATGATCAATCTATTGATATTATCATTAATTTATCCAGTGGGATAACATTCAAACCCCTATTGAAAAAAGGAAATTATGCATGTGAAGGTTAGCTTTTTAGACCAAAATACATGAGTTATTCCCTGGACAGATTAAAAACGTCAATGACTGGACATTGTTTACACAAACAGCGAGGATTGGAGATCATGGAAAACTGTAACCCTGATTGACAAAGGCAGAGTCATGCCTGCTAGATTTACACATGCCGTAAAAGAGCAAAGAGAGCATGAACATTATAAACACATGTAGTCTTGAGCCATCATCCATCGGGCACCCTTAAAGTAAGAGATCTGAACCGAAGTCCAATGGCCGTCACATCCCAAACCTGGACACGTAGCAATCATCTGCTTTTTCTCACGCTGAGCCTTTCCAGCCTAAGTCCACGGGAGTGTTTTAGTTCCTTAAATCTGCTACAGATGAGTGCAAGGTAACAGCAAGTTCCTTTAGTGTGTTTTCTAAATCAGATCCTTCTAGACTCTATAGAGTGATTTATGAAGGATGTTGTGCACCTTTATTTACTTATTTTTTGATGTTTTCTTCCTTTTTAAAAATCATTTGTAAGGCAGAATTGGGATCATGATAGTCGGGGGAGGAGGGAGCATTTAAGAACTAGAGGAAAGTTGTATGGTTCAGCAGTGCTATACTGCACCCTGACTGGCTCGTCTCTTCCTGTGATCCTTCTGTAAGGGATGTTCAATTGTCTACAGATGGGTTTTGGGTGTCCACTTTGCATTCTCCCTCATTCACATTGATGAGATTTTTTGTTCTGAGTCTTTGATGTCCAATACATAATCCCATCAACACCTCATGATCACACAGGCTGCAGGCTGGTGTGCGTCTTCTCTGTGGACTTTGTTGCTTCTCAGTTAGATGGTTGCTTGTTTGTCTTCAAGTTTTTAAGGCCCCAGGAGTTTTATCTTTTGATAGCTGGGCACCATCAGCTTGCTTTGCCTCATTTGCTACGCACCCATTTTGTCTTCAGAGATTGTGTCGGGAAAGTAAGCATCATGGAATGCCAGGTTATTAGAACAAAACATTCTTGCGTTGAGGGAGTACTTGAGTAGAGACCCAATGTCTGTCTGCTACCTTGATACTTAACATATAAATATATGTGCATAGATCTATTTCCCTATTGTTATATATAAATATATTTACATATGTACACGCCTGTATTTATACCTCTATTAATGCCCTTTGCCTCCTAGTTCTTTCATCTATATCCTTTTACTTTCCTCTTGTCCCACTATCATGTTCGGCCCTCATTCAGGTTTCAGTAATTCCCCTCAGTCACATTGTCCTTGATCAAGCCCTACAGGCATCCTACACCCTCCTTGTCATCGATTTTAGATCACTTGTTGTTCCCTTTTTCCTGGGTTTATTAACCCCCACTTCCTTCTTTCCTCGAGTCTGAAGGCACAGTTCTATGTAGAACAGTTGTCTGTGGCCTGAGTCACCAGGGGCTAGATAAAACACAGTTCCAAAGTATCCAGTTAGGAACATATTATTTTGCCACTTTTAATTGGATCATTTTTTTTCTTGTTGAAGTACTGCAGTTTTCTATAGATATTAGAGTTTAGTTCCTTGTTTATTGTCTTGTTTCCAAAACTTTTTATCCCTGTTGATTGCTTCTCTTTTTAATCTTTTGATAAACCCCTTTGATGCACATAACTTACTTTTAGTTGGTCCCACTCATTTATTTTGTTTTTACCATGTGCTTCCTTTATTATATTTCATAGTAAGTCTGTACACTGAAAGAGGGCCCTTACATTTGTGCTTAAATTTTCATCTATGACTTTTATAATGATTGGATTTTATGTGGGTGTTTCATCCCTCTTATATTCAATTTTGTACATGAGGAGCAATATAGATCCTTTTTTCATTCTTCTACAAATATAGATCAATTTTGGCAGCACCTGTTGTTAAAGAGACGATCTCTTTCCCCTCTGAAGGTCTTTGGATCTTGTCAAAGATTGGTTATTTGTAGGTGGGTGAATATATTACGGGGTTTTATATTCTGTTCCATTGGTCTATGTATTTATCACTGTACCAGTGACAGGCTGTTTTGAATACTGTGTTAAATTTCCATGCATTTGACTTTTTGCCCATGTTCTTTCTATTGTTGATTTCTAGTTTTATAGTGTTGAGTTCTGAGAAAATGGAATGTATAATCTTAATATTTTTAAATGTATTAAGTCCTGATTTGTGGCCTATCATATGGTCTCTTCTAGTGAAAGTTCTTTGTGCACTTGAAAAGAATGTATAGATACTGTGATAATCCTTGTTGGAGTGCACTGTATATGTCTAGGAAGCCAAGTTGGTTAGTTGTTTTATTTATTTCTCTATTGCATTTCTTTACTGATGGTCTGTCTCTCTTTGATTGTGCTGCATTGAGATCTCCCATTATTATTGTTTTATTTTCTATTACTTTCTTTAACTCTGAAAGATTTTGGTTAATATATTTTAGGGGTCTTTTCCTGTGTGCATAATATGTTTATTAGAGTTATGTCTTCCTGTTCTACTGTTCCTATAATTACTAAATGTCATTTTTTGTCTTTAATAATTTTATTTTTTTAACATGAAGATTTGTTTTATCAAAAATTAATATTTCCACTCATTCTTTTGCCATAACCAGGTAAAATTTTCTCTGCATTATACTGTCTAGTCTATTTTATCTTTGTTTCTAAGATATGTTTCTTATAGGAAGCATATTGATGGAACAACTGCTACTTAATCCATTGACATTCAGTGGTATTGTGTGACTGTGTAGTTTACTGATTTCTTTGTTCTTCCTATACTTTTATGGTGTTTTGAAAAATTATTTTAGTTTGTTGGTCTTGAGGTTTTATTTTTATATTCTCTCAGTTTCATTGAATGTCGTTAATTCTCTCTCCATCATGTTTCCTTTAATGTTTTTTTTGTAATGCTGGTCTTATTTTAACATATTCCTTAAATATTTTCTTGTCTGAGAATACCCTTATTTCTCCCTCATATTTGAGGGTTAGTTTTACTCGATATAATAATCTTGCATGGCAGTTTTCTCCTTTCAGGATTTTCTAGTGGTAAATCCATAGACTTCTTGCCTCTATAGTTTTTGCTGAGACATCTTATCTTATAATTATAGGTCCTCTGCTCTTTTTGTTAATTGTTTCTCCTGTTAGTTGTACTTGGGAGAATATCTGCAAACATACTAATTTGGTTTCCATGTATTTGATTCTATTTCTCTGTCCTTTTGCAATTATGTCTAATTCTGTTATCTTATAACTTATCTTCTGGAATTATCTCTGGTGTAGAATTTCTAGTTCTGCTATTCATTGCAGTGTTCTCTTGAGCATTTTCCTATCCTTTGAAAGTACCTGATCATTCTTCAGAATTTTATTGCTTGTAGTTTCAGGGCTCTTTATTCCAAATATTCCTTTATCTCTGTGTGCTTTTCATTTGTTTCTTCCTGTTTTTCTTCTTCTTCTAATTGTTCAGTTTTGTGTGTGTGTGTGTGTGTGTGTGTGTGTCCCATGATTGATACTATTTTGACAGCACCATGGTGCAGCTGTAATTTTGCGTTGCCGCTGCGTCGTGTTAGAGTATTTGGTTTGTCTTGCAGGCCATGGGGACAGTGGGGGCTTCTTTGACAGAGCTGTGATAAGCCAGGGCCTCTCTTACCTGGGTGTGGGGATGCACATAGCCTTCCTTGTCATGTCACAAGGACAATCAAGGCCATTCTTCCGAGGGACAAAGGATGTCCAGGCCTTTGTGGACAATGTTGGGAAGTCTAAGTTCTACCTTGCCTAGTGATAGGGCTGGGATTTATTGCCTGGCCACAGGAGTGACAGGGACATACTTTGCCAGCTCGTAAGGATGGCCAGTGACTTTCTTGCTGGGCAGCTGAGCCTGCAGGTGCTCTTTTGTGTGGGCATTGGGTTGGCCGGGTCTTACTTTCTGCAGTAGACTTCTTAACTTTTGTTTCTTTTCTCTATTTATAGACCATATTACAGATATCGTAAAGCAGATGCATTAATTTATTTTATAATAGAGCTTTTGTAATCATAAATACATGCATGGATCTGTTTACTTAGACTTTTTATAACAGACCATAGATCTTTAGCACTAAATTATCACTTGGGTCAGTCAGTTCCTTATAGAGGTAAGTGGAGCTTAGTTGAATTCTAATAATTGTACCCATGAAATCCCCAGAGGTATAAATGTTGTAATGCAAATTTAATTTCTGTTTCAGTTAGAGTTGCCCTCACAGCAGTGAATTGTGATATACATTTTTTAAAGGTGCCATATAAAAAAAATAAAATAAAAGGTGCCATATATACTTGAGTATTAGCCAACCCGAATATCAGCTGAGGCACCTGATTCTACCATAAAAACTGCATAAAAAATGTGCTGAAAAGCTCAGCTTATTAAAAAAGTTTATACAGTAGTTACCATGAAAAAGAAAGTCAGTATATCTCTATGATATTTCATATGAAGCAAATCATACTTTCTTCAATACCCATATTAATTTAAAAAATAGTTCTTTCTTTTTTCCCACAACCCTGAGACCAGAAATGGATGGTGTATAATTACCAATACCACTTATTCTGAAAGGATAGCTTTAGAAGATCTTAGCAAGGGGAACTAAAGCACTTTATTTTGACCTCTTTCCACTTTTCCTGAAATGTAATTAAGATTAAAATTTGCCTGGCTTATCTCTATTCCTTCCCTCAATTACACAGTGGCTCTCCCTATCTGATAACCTCTGACAACCACTATCAGCTTCTCATAACACGGTGGTGGCGGGAGTGTGAGGGCCGACTGGTATTTCAGAAACCAGAATGGGTGCTCAGGGTGAACAGATTTCAGAGGAGCTTCTCAACTCAGAGCCGACCATGACAAAGGAAGAGGAATTAGCCGCTGAAAACTTGATGAATAGCACCACCTACTGACAGATACAGTGCCAGAGATGAGCTCCTCAGGTCAAAAGCACTCAACCTGTGACTGAGCAAGAGCTGCTTACTCACACTGGAATTCACCATAACGATGGGATTTGCTGATGTGCATAATTCAAAATGAGAATAAACATCTGTAAAACCTACTTTTATGGGAATATTAAACATACAAAGTATAACTCTTGGAAGTCATCAAAAATAAAATGAAAGAAATAAAGGTTGGTATCCTAGGCATTAGTGAGTGGCATTGGACTGGCGTTGGCCATTTTGAATCAGGAAATCGTACAGCTTACTATGCTAAAAATGACAGATTCAAGAGAAATTGTGCCACATTCATCATCAAAGACAACATTTCGAGATTTATCTTGAAAGTGAAACACCAACCACTAAAGCTCAGCTCAACCCAAATTACTGCCATTAGGTTGCATAGCATCGCCCCCTGTAGGTTGCTGAGACGATTGCTATCACTCTTTCCAGCAGTAGCACGCACGGGCTTTCTCCCAGGTAGTGGCTGGTGCTTGTGAATGGCTGATCTCATGGTCCGCAGTCCGATGTGTAAACACTTTGTCACCAGGGTTCCTATCCACTAAAGCAAGTGATAAGGAAACTCAAGGGTTCTCCCAACCGACCAGTCTCAGATTTATCAAACATGCAATCAAGATCCATTGATCATGATTGATTGTGAGATTTTGAAAGTTGGAAACAAAGAGGAGGAGGAAATACAGCACTTGTGGTAGAAACGAAGCTGGAGATGATATGATCAGATTATGGACGTTTAAGGATTTCTCTATGGAAAAGACCGCCTTTGCAGCAAAATAGACAAGTGTGAACAGGGTCCTCCACATGCACATGGAAGATACAGGAATCAAATTGCTTAAATCAATTGTAAGAGATAACGGAGAAGCCCAAGATTACCAGACAAAGTTAGGCCAAGAGCTGGGTGTGAAAGAGATCATCATTTATTCACAGATTAAATACAGCGTTAAATGGAGGAAATTTAAAATAATTCCACAAGAGTCAAAGTACAGTCTTCGGTAGGTCCCACCTGAAATTTGAGAAGGCCTCGAGAATAGACTTGACTCACTCGGATCCTTATCACTGAGGATTTGATGCGCTGTACAGAGGGGCCTCCAGAGCGTCATACACAAAGAAAGCACAAAGTCATAAAAAAAAAAAACACAAGGAAGAAAAGTTCAAAGTGAATGTCAGAAGGGACTCTGACACTTTCTCTTTAGCATAGAAGAGTGAAAACAAAAGGGTTAAGTGATGAAAAGCTGAACAGAAAAGTCAAAGGGCAGCTCAAGAAGAAATAGTGAAGTTTTATAATGAAATGCGCACCTAAAGTAAGAGAGTCAAAAAAGAACACATTTAGTTTATCTAAATCTGAAATAACTAAGGGAAACCCCAAGCCTCTGGTTATTTTATTGAAGGATTTCATGGGCAAAGTATTGAAATATAAAAAGGATCAAAAGATGGTGAAAGAGATACAGGAGTCACGATACCAAAGATTATTGAATGATGTTCAATCATTTCCAGAGTTAGAATATGAGGAAAAACCAAAGGCACTTACAAAAAGGGTCCTGACTGTTATGAATGCATTAGTGAAAAATAAGGCTTAGGCATTAATGAAATGTCTGTTGAATTGTTCCGATAAGCAAATGAAGCACTTAAAGCAGCCCCTCTTGTATACCAAGAAATCTGGAACACAGTGTTTTAGCTAACTGACTAGAAGAAATCCATATCCAAAAAAAGTAATACTCAAAATATATGTGGTGATACCCCACAAAAACAGAACTTTTTTCCAATATAAGTAATTAATTTTTTTAAAACCAGCTTAACACCTTCAAAATACACTCCATTCCACTTAATACATTTATCAAATCTTTAATTCTTTCTTTGGAAACATTTTTCACACTCATCTGTTTGGAGGGCTGATAGCACTTCCCTCATTTTTTTCTTCACCTCTTCTCAGTCATCAAATCGCTGCCTTTTCTTTTTGTTTGTTTGTTTATAGTATAATTTAAAATCATTTTACCGGGGACTCTTATAGCATCTTGATCCATCAAGTGTATCAAGCATATTTGTGCACATGTTTCCATCATCATTTTCTAACCATTTACTTCCTACTTGAGCCCTTGGTATCAGGGGTTCAGAGGAGAAGACTCAAACCCATATGTAGAGAAGAGGACAAACCCTCACACAAGCAGAACAAGGAAGGGACGAGCCAACCAGGGCAGGGCGCAGCATAGCATTGATGAAACACACAGCATTCCTCTGGTTCTTTGATGCTTCCTCACCTCCCACTAAATTATTACCCCAGTCCTACCTTTCAGCTCTGGCTGGACCGGAGCATGTACACCGGTACAGATAAGAGTTTTCAACACACAAAATCCAGGTCAGATAAACCCCTCAGGAACAGAATTGGAAGTACAGGAGGGTAAAGAGAAGGTGGGGGGTGCTTGCTGAAGACAAAGCAGGTGCATAAGCAAATGAGGTAAAGAAATCTGATGGTGCTCAGCAATCAAAAGATATAGCACCTGGGGTCTCAAAGGCTTGAAGATAAACAAGTGGCCATCTATCTGAGCAGCAACAAAGCCCACCTGGAAAAAACACACCAGACTGTGTGATCATGAGATGTTGATGGGATCAGGCATCAGGCATGAAAAAAACCAGAACAAAAAAGTCATAAGATTGTGAATGTGAGGTAGTGCAGATTGGGGACTCAAGGCCCATCTGTAGGCAATCAGACATCCCCTTACAGAAGGGTTGCGGGGAGGATATGAGACTGTCAGGGTGCAGTATAGCACCAATGAAACACACAACTTTCCTCTAGTTTTTTAATGCTTCCTCCCCTCTCCCTACTATCATGACTCCAATTCTACCTTACAAATCCGGCTAGATGGGAGCATGTACATGCATACAGATAAGAGCTGGAAACACAGGGAATCCTGGACAGATAAACCTATCAGGACCAATATTGAGAGTAAGGGTAAGGTTCAGGTTGGGAGGAGGGGGAATGAGAAAGGAGGAACTGATCACAATGATCTACATAAAGACCCTCCCAGGGGGATGGACAACAGAAAAGTGGGTGAAGGCGGACACCGGTTAGTGTAAGACATGAAAACATAATAATAATTTATAAAACATAATAATTTATAAAATTATAAATATAATAATTTATAAATTATCAATATTTCATAAGGGAGAGAATGTGGGGGACAGAGGAGAAAATAAGAAGCTGATACCAAAGACTCAAATAGAAAGAAAATGTTTTGAAAACGATGGCAACAATTGTACAAGTGTGCTTCATACAATGGATGGGTATATGGATTGTGATAACAGTTGTATGAGCCCCTAATAAAATGATTATAAATAAATAAGAAAAGAAATAAATAAAGTTAAAAAAAGAATGTCACGGAGGAGGGAAGGAATGGGGAACCAATCTCGCAGTGATTGACACATAACACCCCTATCCCCTAGGAGGATGAACAACAGAAACGAGGGTGAAGGAGATAGCAATGGGTGGAAGATATGAAGACAAGAATAATTTCTAATTTATGAAGGGTCATAGGGAGGGAGAGGGAGGGAAAAATACTGCAGTCCTTTCACATCCTTTTGCATTCACAGAAACAAAAAGTAATCGAAAAGAAGAGCATTCGGGTGAGTCAGGTGCATGGGGGGGGGGGCAGCAAGAGATGCAGGCTGTTTTTGGCCAAAACCTGGCTCCCTGAGATGGCTGCGTGAGCAGATGCATTGTCATGGTGGCAAAATAGTCCCTCATTTGCTAAAAATCAGGCCATTTTTATCACACACTGTTATGAAATCTTTTCAGAACCTCTAAATAGGAAGCTTGATTAACAATTTTACCTGGTGGAGCAAACTCCTAAGTCACTAGGAGTCTACATTTTTGTCCATTCAGGAGGTTGACAGATGTCCGCAAAGAGGTTTGTCATCAGTCAATATGTCTCCTTTTCTGAAATGAGAAAACTGTCAGCACACTTGAGTTTTTCCCATAGTGCTGCCCTTATAAGCTGTGTTCAACATCATGACAGTTTCTGCAGCCTTTTTCCCAAGCAGGAAATACAATTTCACAGCTGCATGCTGTTCTTTTAAATAGGCCATTACAAAAAATAAGGTTCAAGCAAAACTTTTTAAAGAAAAAATTCACTGTGACCAGAGAGACCTTACCAGGGGATGATGCTACTGGGTCCACTAACTCAGAGCGAGTTGCTGGATGCTCACCTAGCGGGAAGAATGCATGCTACCAGTTCCATTGTACTCAGCACAGTTCCCGGTTTCTATGGATACCCCCTCGTAGGATCATATTATTGATATAACTTGGAAGTAAAATTTTGCTGAAGATAATTAACTAATAATTACAGCAATATATTGACAGATTGTTGTCAGAAATTGGAGCTAGATTCAGAAGATTATGTGGAATGGGGAATATTATTGCTCACGTGAGACGGATCTTGGCTAGAAGCCGGGAATACTAGAAGGACGATGCAAAGACGTCAGCAATGTGAATCATAACAGACTAAGGATAACTTTGAGAAGACTTGGAATTTCATTGTTCTCTGTACTACCTGAACATCGATCAAGAGGAAGCTGTTCTTATAGAACAAGGGTTTAAAGCATAATTTAAATCAGGAAAGATCTTGTTTTTTGATACATAAGACAAAGTCTTGCCAACCTCTCTTCTAAGAAGCATTCTAGGTATACTTCTTCCATGACAGATTAGTTTGTTCTTCTGGTGGTCTGTGATGACTTCAATATTCTTCACTAATACTATAATCCAGTGCATTAGTTTTTCTTACATCTGTTTATTCCTTGTCCAACTTTCACCTGCATATGAAACTATCATGGCTTGTGTCAGTTCAACTTTAATCTTCCAAGTGGCATCTTTGCTCTGTAACACTATAAATATGTCTGTGATGCAAATTTGCATAATGAAATGGATCATGTTATTTTTGACTGCTACTTCTATTAGCATTGACTTTGGATCCAAGCAAAAATGAAATCCCCGACACCTTAGATCTTTCTCTTACTGAGTTGTGCCTGACCTCAGCCGTAGTATTTTCGATCATGTCATAAGCATGTGAAAGTTGGACAATGAATAAGGGAAACCAAAGAAGAATTGATGCATATCAATTGTGGTGTTAGCAAAAAATATGGAAAGTACCATGAACTGCCAAATTTGTTTTTGGAAAAGTACAGTCTACATGCTCCTTAGAAGTGATGCTTTGGATGTGCTCTTAGGAGAAACTCGTGTATGAAAAAGTACATTATAATTGGCAAAAAAAGAGGAAGCTCCTGGCTTTACCCAGCGACTGCAATAATGGACTCAAACATGAAATAAATTATGAGCATGGTGCAGGACTACACTGTGTTTCATTGTGCTCTACGTTAGGTCTCTGTGAGTCAGAGCTTACTCGATGGCACCTAAATACACCAATCCTTCGCCAAGCCAGACAGGCAGTTTAGAACTACAGAGAGCATTAACCCACATACCTGACATGACGGTCTTGGAAACAACAGCAAACTGCCACTAAATGTCCAGATATTATTATTACAGAGATCAAAAACGTTATCAAATATAAGGGTGGCAAAACCAGAAAGGCCCTCAATGAGCTGGATTCACCCAGTGGCTGAAACAAAGAGCTCAATTTTAAAAACAGTTTTGCGGATGGCACTGGAGCAGGCAATGTTGAGTCGCTTGTATATAGAGTCTTCATGAGTGGGAACCAACTTTACGGCACCTAGCAACAACATGCTGAATCTGATGGGCCCATATTTTTCTCCCTTATGACATTTTTATTCCTAATTCTAATCTTATTTACTTTAAGACATAAATCTTCCAAAGTTATCCACTTCTGCAAGGACAAATATTTTTTGTTGTCTCAGGACCAAATATATTCATTAAAAAATCATTTTATTGGGGTCTCTTATGGCTCTTATCTCCATCCATTGTATCCAGCATATTTGGACATATGTTGCCATCATCATTTTCAAAACTTTTTCTTTCTACTTCAGCCTTGGTATCAGCTTTTTCCCTTCCACCCAAAGCCCCATGAAGCCTTGATAATTTATAATGTTTTTTTTTCAGTCTTACACTGACCACTTTCTCCCTTCACCCACTTTTAAGTTGTTTGTCCCCTTAGGGGGGGTTATATGCCCATTATTGTGATCAGTTTCCTTTTTCTCCCCCCATCTTCTCCTAACCCTCCTGATATTGCTACTCTCATTATTGATCCTGAGGGATTTATCTGTCCTGGATTCCCTGTATTGCAAGCTCTTATCTGTACCAGTGTACATGTTCTGGTCTAGCTGGATTTGTAAGGTAGAATTGGGGTCATGATAGTGGGGAGGGGGAAAAAGCATTAAAGAACTAGAGGAAAGTTGTATGTTTCATCAGTGCTATTCTGAACCCTGACTGGCTCATCTCTTCCTTGTGACCCTTCTGTGAGGGTTGGCCAATTGTCTACAGATCGATTTTGGGTCTCTACTCTGCCCTCCCCTTCATTCACATTGATAAAATTTTTTGTTGATGCTTGATGCCTGATCCCATAAACACCTCATGATCACACAGGCTGATGTGATTGTTCAATATAGGCTTTGTTGCTTCTCAGCTAATTGTCATTTGTTTATCTTCAGTCCTTTAAGACCCCAGATGCTATATCTTTTGATAGCTGGGCACCATCAGCTTTCTTCACCACATTTGCTTATGTACCCATTTTGTCTTCAGCAATCCTGTCCGGAAAGGTGAGCATCACAGAATGCTGGGCTATTAGAACAAAGTGTTCTTGGGTTGAGGAAGAGGAGTACTTGAGTAGAGGTCCAATGTCTGTCTGCTCCCTTTATACTTAACATACGTGTATATGTACATAGGTCTATTTCCATGTCATTATATAAAATATATTTACATATGTAAATGCCTGTATTTAGACCTCTATAAATGCCCTTTGCCTGCTAGTTATTTCTTCTCTTTTCTTTTACTTTCCTCTTATCCCACTCTCATGTTTGGTCATCATTTGGTTTTCAGTAATTCCTCTTGATACGTTGCATTGGATCAAGCCCCACCAGGCAACCTAGGCCCTACTCACCATAGGTTTTAGATCACTTGCTGTTCCCTTGTCCCTGGGTTTGTTGACACCCTCCTTCCTTTCCCTGGCCTCCCCTTCTCCCATATCCCCTGGGAGTGTTGGTTCCATTGTGTTCTCCTTCAGAGCATTTATCCCGCCTATCTTATTTAGCTAGACATGGAAAAACAGTGATAAGCGTAAAACCAAACCAAAAAGATAACAAAACTCAAAGCAACAACAACAAAAAAGAAAAGGCTATAAATAGTTCCAGGTCTGTTTGTTGACCTCAAGAGGATTTCGGTTGAGTCTGATGGGGTGCCACGCCCTGGCCCCAAAGTCTAGTTTTGGTATTCCTCATGGCCTTCATTGCTTTGCTCCCTTTGCTGCTCCATTGCTCACCCTTAGTGTTTTGACCATGTGGTGGCGTCAGATCGGGTACAGTTCCCACCTGTGTCTCCAGTGTTGTCCCCTGTAGCTCTATGGGTCAGTGAGAGACGCCATGTCTCATGGTGGGATGGCCCTGATATTTTCATCAAATATTTTCATCAGCTCATTTTAATGCCTCTCTTCATTGACATTGCTGATAGCTAAAGTCATGATGTTGCTGGTATATAAATAATTTTCTATGAGTAAAAAACATCATCTTATCCCCCCCTCAAAAATAGAACCTAATAATAATTTAATTTTTCATGTTTGAATTTATATTGATCTATTTTAAAGCACACCAAAGTCAAATTGCCTCTAGTTTTCTAAAATGGAAAGTTTCTACTTCATGTCTAATGGTGGTTTATTTCTTCTAGACATAGAAATAAGTAATTTTTCTTGTTTTGGTTGATATAAGAAGAATCCAGGGAAATTAGGCAAATTTTGCTGTTGCAAACAAGCTAAAGTTAAAATGTAAAAACAGAACTAATTAAAAACCTAACCAACTGTCATCTAGTCCATTCCAGTGCATGGTGACAGTGACATGGTTTCTGAGGCGCTATGGTTGTAGGAGGGCAGAGAGCCTGGGCCGTTCCCTCGGGGCAGCCTATGGTTCATAGTCCACTGCTTACCCTGTAGAACCACCGGGGCTCCTCGGTGTTGCCTGTGGAGTGCCAAGTACTTACTCATCGCCACTGTGCATTTTTACTCATCAATCTTAGGTGTTGGCAGGAGAGATACTGTGATCAGGAAGGTGCTTTTCCAGGGGAAAGCTTATACATTGCATGCTGGATGCGCTGACCCCTGTGATTTCCCCAAATGTGGGAAACCTGACTGCATAATTTGTGGTGGTGGGGGACGCATCCGCGCTCTCCCGCTGTGAATATATATATAAATCTTAGGCATATCTTTTTCCTGTGAAGGTTGGCTTTCTTCACCTTTACCCATATATTGGAACTTCAGATTTAATCCAATTTAGCTTATTCTCCATATAGAAAAACTTACGGAATTTAAATAGTGAAAATCCCACATTGTCTTGCTGTGGTAGTTCTGCCAAGATTATGCCTGCTTGTTTTGATATAAAAGTGTCGACTGTTTCTTTCTGTTTATAACCTGCCATTGTTATGAGTTTGCGTCATGTTAAATGACTTGTTACTTGTTACTTTGTTTCCCTGGATGATACTTTTGAACTTGAAACTCTCCAGAGATAAACATTGAAAACACTGAGAAACCTGAGATGAAAGCTGTCTATATGTTTTCTGACAGGTGATTGTGAGGAATGTTTACTTTACTGACTGACTTCCAGATGTTGCCAAGCCCAGAGTTGTTACCGGCTCCCCATTACACTTTGGCAGATACAAGAGTCCAAGTTGAGGTTATGATTGCCATCTCTCTGGAGAAGCAAGTAAACAAGTCATCTATTTTTCAACGAAATTAGTGAAGAAGCTAATTTATTTCCTTGAGAAGAACTGAAGGTAGTTTCATGAAATTTTAATCTGAGTGTTTGATTCTTTGTGAACTCTGCGAAGTTAGAGTAAACGAAAGGAACTTAGAGAAAACCGTATCTGTGCAATCATTTCCAGTAACCTGCGAATACAAGGGGAAAGTAAAAGGCATTTCTACTTGAGTCCCGGTTCATATACACATGGATTTACTCTAAATAAAACATGTTTGAACATGTCTTTGTGATCAGTGAATGAACACAGACAAATCCTCTTAGTATATACTTGCCATAGTTTCATGAAGGTACTATTGAAAAAATAAAAATTTTAAAGGCCCAATCACAAGGTAACTTCTGAGGGGATCTGCTGGAGCAGGTAAGGGCAAGGCACAGAGCTCAGCTCAGATGATTCTGGTGCACGGTTGTTGGATTTAAAGAGATCTGCAATGGAGAGTTTCTCAGAAAGAACAGGATGATCACAGGAATGCAAGACGAAGACGTCTGAAGAAAACTCAAAACTACATTGAAGTGAAAACGACCCAAAAAGTTGCTCTGGGGAATTTCGGGAACAACTCTGCTCACCTACCCTCCGTGTTCTGGTCATTTCACTGGGAACCTTCCATGCCCGATCTGGCCTCTTCAGATTTCTTGGTATTACCCAAACTCAGCATGAAAAGGAAAACACAGTTGGAATCCCTTGGGGACACCAAAACTACATTTTTGATAGGGCATGCATCGCAGTGTGCAGGAATCTTCAGAAGTGCTGAGCAGGAAGGAAACACGGCCTTAAGAAGCACATGGACCTAGAAAGTGGAAGGTTTGGTTGGTTTGTTTGTTTCATAAGGGTTTCTATGATTTTTGTAGACTTATTTGGCCCTCATGTAGTGAAATAATCCTCTTAGCTTCTAGAAAATCAGGTATGTCATGTGTGAAATCAGGTATGTCATGTGTGAGTGATTCCAACAATGACAGTTAAAAAGTTTATTCAATATCAAGTGCATGCCCTGGGCAAGTTGTTTTACTTCTTCCTTGCCTGTTATGTACACGAGTGATAAAATGATGTGCGGTTCTCAGTTGTTCCATTTCTTTTGTGGCTTAATTGCAGTGATTGGGGCATTAGTTATGCTGGCGTTCCCTTTCATTACATATTGTACTTATCCGGGATATCCTAGGGTGGCAAATTTAGTTTGATAGCACAGTGAAGTTTGAGGTGCATGCCTGTGTTCAGTATTGTTCTTGAACTCTGCGATGTCCTATCGGTGTAAATAATCCCATCCACCTCCTGTGTGAGCCCATCCTTGAAGATCTCCTCATATGAATGCTTAATGAAAAATATACGACGCCTTTGTCCTTGTCAGCGGTGTCAGCACATGTGAGATATTCAGCACAAGTGCGAAATAAAGCTTCTGCTCTAAGAGGGGCCTGGGGACATTTTGTTTGGATGAGTAAACAATGTGTGCATCCTGGTGTCATGGAAAAAAGGACTCTCCTGAGTTCATAGGAAGGACATTGCTATTGATGGGTGACCCTGTGTAAGACAGCCAATCTTCAGAGAGTGTTCTGGGCTATTCTATCTCCAGGCCTTTCTGATTTGGAATTATTTTTTCAGGTTCGAACTGCCGGCTAATCACAAACCACCTGTGTCATGCAGGCTCCTGTGCACGGGGAAAGAGTGCTTAAAAGGCTGTTTAAATCTCCCTGCCTTGAATTTATTTGTTTTTCCGCAAATTTATCACCCACCTTCCAATAGATGTACTAAATTCAACCTATTTGTTACAATCAAGAGGTTTTTATCATTAGACCAGCAAGCCATCGACTTTTACAAATTACCTTATGAATCTGGTAGTACTATAATGTACTAATTTTAATGTTGGAATAGAAAAAATGTCACAGGAGCACATACTTGGTTTTGAAAAATATATTTTGATAATTTTGAATTTTCTTCAAAAATTGAGATAAAATATTTTTGGATACTTAATTCTGTACATATGAACTCTTTTGAATCTAAAGGCTGATATAATAGAGTAAAATAATTTAAAAGGTAATCAGATAATGAACTAAATAAGAAAATGATTCAGTTTAGTATACGTTGGGATAACTATTAAAATTTAGAGATGTATTTTTTTACCTTTATACAATGAAATCTTGACATGCCACACTAGTTTTTGTCTATTATCTAAGTATGTATGCATTTGTATAAGTAATTGGTGATTTTTAGGGAGTGAGTACCTTTGCACCAAATTTTTGGATCATAGGCAACCAGGGATAGGATTGATAAGAATGAAGATTGCAGAATACTTCATTGTGCTCATGCGGAACCTAGTCATGGCTCAAAAGGAAGGGAGAGGGATGGTGCTGGGGTGAAAGGGGGATGATGTCAAGGAGTCTATGTAGGAGAAGAATGTTGAGAAACTGATCGTGGTAGCAAATGTACAATTCTACTTGAAGTGATTGAGCTGTAGAATAATATGCTGTATGTATTTAATCCCAAGTCATAAAAAAGGCAGCTGCTTGAATAGAACAATGGAATATTTCATGGTTCAAAGCCCCGAAAGGGCCACGTCCTTTCACAGTACTTATTTAATCTGTGTGCTGGGTAAGTGATCAGAGAAGAGAGACTACATGAAGAAGAATGTTGCATCAGGAATGGTGGAAGGTTTATTAACCATCTTTGATAAGTGAGTGATATAACCTTGCTTGCTGAAAGTGAGGAAGACTGAAGCGCTCACTGATGAAGATCAAGGATTACAGCCTTGTTCAGAAAAAGGAGTCTGACTTAATGTCAAGAAAACAAAAATCCTCACAACTGGGCCCATAGGTAACATCAGGATAAATAGAGAAAAGATGGAAGTTGTTAAGAATTTTATCTTGCTTAGATCTAAAATCAATGTTTATTGAAGCAGCAGTCAAGAAATCAAAGAACCGATTGCATCGGGAACATCTGTTACATGAGAGTTCTTAAAAGTGTTGTGCCTGACCTAAGCCATGATTTTTCAGTTGCTTCATATACCTGAGAAGGCTGGACTTTGAATAAGGAATGCACTTGAATTCTGGAGCTGGCGAAGAATATTGAAAGTACAATGGATTGCCAAGTGAGTAACGCATCTGTCTCATAAGAAGTACAGCCAGAATTCTCATAGAAGCAAGGATGGTGAGACCTCGTCTTTGGTGCTTTAGACATGTTATCAGGAAAGAAAAGTCCCTGGAAGAGGACAACATTCCTGATATGCTAGAGGGAGAGCAAAAAAGAAAGAAAGAAAGAAAAAGACTCGACGAGACTGGTTGACACGGTGACTGTAACAATGGGTTGAAACCTAACAATCGTGATGATCATGCTGGTTGGGCGACGTGTCTTTCTGTTGTACCAATGTGCCGATTAGTCCGACCGGCTTGATGGGACCTCACAGCAACCTTTTGTTCCTAAAACAAATCTGTATCAGTTATGATGAAAAAGGATTTCAGGACAACAACTATATTGGTAGGAAATTGGGTGTTTGGTTGAATGAAGAATTGGGGGAAAATCTGTTAGTTTGGAAATGGGTACAGCAAGAATTTACATAAAGCAATTTGATGTTTGCAGGTTTAGTGGTGAACATACTCTTACATCCAGGCAGATTAAAGTTGAGATCTTGGATACAAAAGGAGAATATAGTTTTATTCAATTTACCTTTTGAAGAACAGTATATATTTGGTGAAAATCTCCAACTCATAATGTTGTCATGGTTAAGGGATATTTTCTCATTTTCAAGAATCAGTGTTTTAGCCATGTTATTTTTTTGCCCTTTCAAGGCAGTTTCTCTTTAATTCTCAATAGACTCTGAGTTCCACCAACCACATATTCATTATATCCCACTTTCCTTAAGTTTAAGACTATCACAGTTTTCTGGCTTCTTGTTATGTAAGGGAAAATGTTCACATAAAAACAAACAAACAAACTTACCTCCCTGTTTGGATTGTCTATGATGCTTCTTCAACATATTTATGTGTATAATTTTCCTTTCAATATTCAAAAACATAGTATTTCTAGTCATTTCAATGTGGTTTGCACACTTGAATCTCAGTATATTCTTGAGCAAAAATGTCATGCATATTATTACTTTTTAACTTCTGAATTTATTTATATATATTCAAATAAATTATTCTAAAATCCTATTGAATAATAATAACAATTGCTTACTGCTTTTCAAATGTTGGTAGAAGTTTTAGAAATATGAGAGCAAGACTCTAGCTATTTTAAAACTATTTCAAGGCTTCTTTTGTCCTGGTTACTAAGCTTGAAACGGACATGTTTTTGGTTGGGATGACTGTACTTTCTACATTTCCTGTTGATAACAGTATAAACAGTTCAAACAGAAATTCAAGACTGGGGTTGGAAAACACAGGAGCCTGGCCTTACACAGAAATAGAACACACGACATTCAAACGATCAGATTCAACTTTGTCATAACTTTGAGAAACAAAGGTTTACAGCAATTAAGACAACATGGAATTAACAAAAAATAGCAACTTAAAAATGAAAGGGATGTTTTGTGACATTTTGTTTGACCTTGACACACCCTTCTCCAACACTCCCTGGTTCAACTATTGTTGAATTCAGTAGCTCACATTCCCTGCGTGGTACTCTGATCCCTCTTTTTGTAGAAATAGACCTTATTTTCATGGAATTCTAGTTTTCAATGAATAGTATTCAAAATGCCGTGTTTTAAGCAAGAATACTCTGAAGCATGCAAAAAGACAAGGAAATGTGAGTTATCTCTTAGTGTCATTGTGTGAATTCCAACTCATAGAGACCCTATCCTACAGAGTAGACTTGGCCCTTTGAGTTCTGAGACTATAAGTTTTATTTTTTTTTTTATTTTAACAATTTATTGGGGCTTATACAATTCTTTTCACAGTTCATACATATACATACATCAATTGTATAAAGCACATCTGTACAGTCTTTGCCCTAATCATTTTTTCTCTTTTCTTCTTTTACATATTATTAGGGACTCATACAACTCTTACCACAATCCATACATATACATACATCAATTGTATAAAGCACATCCATACATTCCCTGCCCCAATCATTCTCAAGGCATTTGCTCTCCACTTAAGCCCCTTGCATCAGGTCCTTTTTTTTCCCCCTCCCTCCCCAGTCCCCCCTCCCTCATATGCCCTTGGTAATTTATACATCGTTATTTTGTCATATCTTGCCCTATCCGGAGTCTCCCTTCCCCCCTTCTCTGCTGTCCCTCTCCCAGGGAAGAGGTCACATGTGGATCCTTGTAATCAGTTCCCCCTTTCCAACCCACTCACCCTCCACTCTCCCAGCATCGTCCCTCACACCCTTGGTCCTGAAGGTATCATCCACCCTGGATTCCCTGTACCTCCAACCCTCATGCACCAGTGTACAGCCTCTGTCCTATCCAGCCCTGAAAGGTAGAATTCGGATCATGGTAGTTGGGGGGAGGAAGCATCCAGGATCTGGGGGAAAGCTGTGTTCTTCATCGATACTACCTCACACCCTAATTAACCCATCTCCTCTCCTAAACCCCTCTATGAGGGGATCTCCATTGGTCGGCACTTGGGCCTTGGGTCTCCACTCTGCACTTCCCCCTTCATTTAATATGATATATATATATACATATATACATATACACATACATACACACACTTATATCTTTTTTTTTTGTTTTTGCATGATGCCTTATACCTGGTCCCTTTGGCACCTCGTGATCGCACTGGCCGGTGTGCTTCTTCCATGTGGGCTTATTTGCTTCTGAGCTAGATGGCCGCTTGTTCACCTTCAAGCCTTTAAGACCCCAGACTGGAGGCTATAAGTTTTTATAGAGGAGAAAGCCTCATCGTGTGAAATGGCTGGTAGTTTCAGACTGCTGACCTGAGGTGAGCAGCCCAGTGCCACTGTAACTCATTACGTCACCAGGACTTCTTTTGTGGTAGTCATACACAGAATAAATTAATAGTATTTGTTCCTAAGGAGCTTATACATTAGAATTACCAAAGACTTTAATTCACTGTTATAAATCAAAAGCTAAAGGACCACATGAGCAAATGAAACCATTAGTTTGGTGTGTTAACAAATAAATAAAAATTCAATTAAAAGAAACTATAAATAGGAACAAAACAAATTTTGGAGCAGCAAAGCATAACAGAAATGAAAAATTCACAAGAGGATTTTAATAGCAAATTTAAGCAGGCAAATGGGGAAAACCCACCAGCTTAAAGATCAGTCCATTTGCAATATCTATTCTGAAGAGCAGGGAAAAAATGATGATATAAAATGAATGAACCTAAAAGACATATCGCAAATCATCAAGCATAGCGGTATATGCATATTGGGAAAGCTTAGGAGAAAACAGAGAGAAGGAGAAAGATTATTTGGAAAAATTTAATGAAAGAACTATTCCAAAATCAATAAAGACATGCTTTTCCCCTATAAGGAGTTCAAGGAACTTCAAGAAAGTTAAATACATAAGGCTCCACTCTGAGATACATTGATTGATACAGTTTAAAGAAAAATGAGGTAACACTGAGAGCAGTAACGAAGAAGTGACACTTTACATACAAGTGACCTTGAAACCACTGAGGACAGAAAGTAGTGAGATGACATTTTTAAATTGTTGTGAGTAAGTGAGAATTTTTCAGTCACGAATTCTGTATCTCAGAAATGAAAAGAGGAGAGAGAGAGAGAGAGAGAGAGAGAGAGAGAGAGAGAGAGAGAGAGAGAGAGAGAGAGAGAGAGAGAGAGAGAGAGAGATTCACAAAGAAAAATAGCCCGGTTGTTGTTGTTTGTTGTTACCATTAAACCTGCCCCCAAATGAAAGAAAAGGCATCACAACTGGGAAGGTTCACATAATCCCTGCCCATCACACTTGGATTTATGAATACATTTCCGAGAACAAGATTCAATAAAATAATGTCTCTGCAAGAGGTCTTTCAGGCAAGGTAAGTTCAGGGCGGTGATGTCAGCTCCGAAGATGGTGGCAGCTACCTAGAATCCTTGGGTTCTCCAACGAGTGCTATTTACAGAGGATCCATGAGAACATGCAGTGATCACAGATGCTTCTTGGGAGAAGGTGTCAGAAAACAGAACACTACACGGATGGCGAACGGTCAGGGAGCTGCGCCGAGTATTTATTTCGTCATAGACAGCATACTTGTTCCTTCCTCAAGGGCATCGGCGTTGTCCGGAGAGAAAGTCATTGGTAAACCTTACCCCATCTACCCTGCCGCCCTGGTGTTTTCCTTTCAGAAGCCCAGAACCTTAACCCCCTGGAGCAGTTCCGTTCTGCACGTGTGGGTTGCCACAGTCAGAATTGACTCAACAGCCACTGGTTAGGGTTTTTTCATTTTTATTTCAGCTTACAAGGATTTTTATTTTCAACTTGGGTCCAAAAGCAGCAGTCCTAAGAAGCGGCAGTCAAGAAAGTAAGCAACATATTTTTCCGGGCAAATCGGGTGCGTGAAAGCTTTTCATATTGTTAAAGAGCAAAAATTGTCATCATGAGGATTAGGAGGCGTCTGACTCAAGACAGGACATGTTCAGTTGCCCCACATGCGTATGAAAATTGGAGCACGAATGAGAAAGATGACGGTGTAATTGCTGCATGTGGATTAAGGGGTGGAGAGAGTGTCTGAAGGACCTTGCGTGAGGGCCCAAAGAACACACAGAAAGTTCTGGGAGAAGTCCAGCCGGCTTACTGGGTAGAAGAAGTTAGGGTGACAAAATGATGTCTCATCTATTTTTGACTATTATCAGGAGGACAATCCCTAATAAAGGACATCTCACTTGGTAAGTTAGAGGGTCAGCAAAAAGAGTGGAAGGGCCTAAGTGAGATGGCTTGACAGGGGTCGCAGCACTGGGCTCAACATGATCATTGTGACGGTGACACAGGCCTGGGGAGTGTTTCCTTTGTGCGTAAGGTCGCTGTGGGTTGGAACTGACTCACAGGCACCTAACAACAACAACAACCATGATAGAGAAATGCTGGGTTTTCAGAACCTGATTCATATTCTAGTAGGGCACCCGATATGGTTCTTTATAAATTCTTAAAATTAGACAGACTGTGCTATTTACTGAACCACATTTTAAAACAAGTGCTATTGGAGAAAGGAGAGAATAATTTAATTTGGACTTAACTCAGGAAAGATTTCTTAGAAATGTTATACAAGTGTCTTCCCCTATAACGTTAACACTTTGATGTGTGGAAATTGGACAATTTCAGGCACGGAGAAGTTGTCTCGCGATAAAGATAAGGGAAGATGTAGAATCTGTTTCCGGAAGAGCTTTCAGAGGAAGAAGGACCTATCAGCAGGCTGGGGATGGCTCTCTTAGATGCTCTCAGAAAATAATGAGAATGGAATCTCAGAGAAGAAGCAGATGCAATCATTCTTTTTCATGTCAAACAGCCATCATCTTTCTTCTTTCAATAAGTCAAATTTAACCAAAGAAGGAACTAATGTGTTACAGATGTCATTTATATACATCTTGATATACATGGTAAAATAAAATACAAGTTGTATTTTAAAAGAAAACAAATGACTATAAAGGAACCATGGCAGCATGAGTTTAACCGTGTAACTAAATCTTGAATTTTAAACTAGTTTATAAATAATTGTACAGATATTTGGTTAATTTGGATTTTGATAGCTAGGTGAAAAGGTAACTATTTCAATTATCAAAAGAAATTGCAACTCAATAAAATTGGTACTTTATTTAGGATTAGTTCTGTACTCTATATTTTAGGAAAAATATCCATCTGACACTAAAATTGCATGATATTCACAATATTCTGTTTTTTGAAAAATAAGCCATATAAGTTATTACTTTTCAACTAAATCCAGTAATGAATCTTAAAAAAACACAAACCTTGCGCCAGCTTTGAGATAAGGGAGAAATTAGGGAATTGTTTTACATTCAAAATGTACTTAAAATCTAATTTGTAATGATTCTGTTCATTACAAATGTGTATAATTTGTAACGATCCTGTTAATTTGTGACATTTGCTAGCACAATATTGTGCAAGTGTCATTTAAAAGCCTTGTTTATATAGCATGTTCGACAGGCCTTGTTCACTAGCATTAATTCATGCCGCGCTTTTTCTTAATACGCTAAATTTCGTATGGAATTCCAGCTGTGAACATCTAGTCCTAGTGCTGACAAGGAGCAATCGTCCAACAGTGAGTGACCAGGATGCCGATGGTGGGCTGATCTTCCAAAACACAACTGGTGCCGGCATCTTTATGCGGTTATTTTATATCCTGTCTGACTTGAAATATAAAACGAATTTAGGATGAAATAATATATACTTTTTAAGAAAACTTGTGTATTGAATCTTTAAGACAAAGTAGTTTCACTTATTTAAAATTGTAATTGAGATTTCTCCATTTGGTTTAGAAATTTAGATATATGTATATATAGTATTCATTTTCATAAACATATATAATACTTTTTGTGAATTAATGCTTTGCTAATATCCTTTATACCTTGGGGAATATGTCCCGGATGCTCATTAGACGCAAAGGCAGGAAAAGTATGTCCACAGGCTTCAGATATGTGGTCAGGAGGAACCAGGCCCTATGAAAGGACATCACGTTTGGCAAAGTGGGAGGTTAGTGGGAGAGGAAGATCCTCAAGGATCTTGCGGACACGGTGGCGGGCCCAGTGGAGCCTGCCTGGGAACTGTGAGGGCACTACAGGCCCGGGAGTGTTTCACTTTGTTTTCTGTAGGTTGTTACGAGTCAGAGTCAACTCAGTGCCAACTAACAACATTTATTAATTTTAAAATAAAATTTTTAATTGTAAGATTTTAATGTTTTAAAGGATTACTCCAAATATCTGGCAAATGCAATTTAACCCATCTTTCTATTGATTCTCTAGTATATCTACTAAATCCATTTATTTTAAAGAATAAAAAAACTCAGAAAAATCCCATAACAAAAATAAAAACTCAGAAAGCTCTCCATGTATGTTATGAAACAGGGATATTCCACCGGAAAAAATTGAGATAAAACATAGAAGACTAAACTGAAATTAATCTCAGATGTTCTAGTTTAGCAGGACACATATTACTTTAAAAATAAAGCATTAATTAATAAATATTTTAATCCTAAAGGGAATATCAGGCATAATCTCAAGCTCTAGACTCAAAAAAATATCAGCCTTTTGTTAAAAATATAGTAAAACATGCAAACACTGGAACTTGTGCATAAAAGAAGTCTGTGAGAGAAGGAAACCTGTACTGTTCCCACGAACAGAGCAATCGGGTCGTAGGAAGACTGCTCTCTGTCAAAAGTGGAAAACATGCTGGGTTGTAAAACACAAAGCAGGTCTGTTGAGTTCCAGCTTTTAAAGATTCCACTATAGCTTCTTAGACTTTTATTGAAAGAAATAAAACAGAAACGAATATATATAGAACTGAGTAAATGAAACAGAATTGAAGAAATGTAGAACTGAGTAAATAAAACAATTGAATCTCCTAATCCTCTCCCTGATCCCACCCCCATCCCTGAGATAACCCTTCTAATGTGGTTGTTTTGTGCTCTAGAGTAGAATCCCTCCCATAGCGACCCTGCAGGACCCTACACTCACCCAATTGGGTTTTCTTGGCTGTGATCTTAACAAAGCTGATTGCTAGATCTTTCACCCAAGAGACTGTGTGAGTTTGAATTTACGACCTTTGGTATAGCAGCCAAATGCTTAAACATCGCAATACTAGGGCTTCTTAAACATTAAGCCTACTGTCATCTAAGAGATTCCAATGCATAGTGATCCTATGGATGGTTTTGAAGGCTATAATTTTTTTAAAATATCATTTTATTGGGGTCTTGGACAACTCATCACAATCCATCGACCTATCCATCCATGTGTCAAGCACATTTGTACATTTGTTATCATCATCCTCCTCTAAACATGTGCTTTCTACTTGAACCCTTGTCCTTATTTTTTTTTCTCTCCCTCTCCCGCCTTCCCTCCCTCAAGAACCTTTGCTAATTTATAATTTTTTTTTCATGTCTTACACTGTCTGATGTCTTCCTTCACCCACTTTTCTGTTTTCCGTCCCCCAGGGAGGTGTTTTATTTAGATCGTGTGAACGGTTCCCCCTTTCTCCCCGACCTTCCCTCTTACCCCACTGGTATGGCTACTCTCATCATCTGTCCTGGGGGGTTTTACTGTCCTGGATTCCCTGTGCTTCCAGTCTTATCTGTACCAAGGGCTATAAATCTTTATGAGAGAGGATAGCCTCATCTTTGTTGAGTATAGTGACTGGTGGATTTGAATCACCACCTTTTAGTTAGCATCTCAATGCTTACCCAACGCTCCACCAGAGCTCCTTCCTTAACCAGTGAGGAGACTGCAAATTTATCTCATCCATATTTTCTGTCATTCATGTTTACTAGTTTATAATATTGGTCTAAATTTGTTTGAAACTTTCATCTTTTATGAGGTACTGAAATTAAAAACTGGAAATTAGAAACAGTATTGCAATTATATCTTTTTATATGTGTCCTTTTACTTGCATTTTTCTCATGATGGAATTGCTGGATTATAAGGTATATATACACATATTCCAAGTCAATTTACATTTTCTCAAGACCTATTTTTTCTGTTCTTTAAAGTATCGCATCTTACAAGTCTCTCTGAATTATTGATATTCTTCTTATTTCACTAAATTATATAAACAACAAATATGTCGAAATTCTTTCATATCAAACCTATAATTCCACCTGCACATTCCATAAACTCTGCTTTCTTTTCTTTTTTTATGAAAATGAAGAATATCTTCTTCTATCTAGGCCAAACACTCCAGTGGATGCTGTAACTTTCTTTCTTGTACATTCAAGGATATTTCTCATGCAAAGCCATACTCTATCAAATCATCAGATTTCCTGCTTGACACATTAAGTCTTACAAACATGCATTAATATTTAAATATTAATATTCCCTTGACTCCTTTAATCTCAACTCTTTTATATCTTTGCATCATTATTAAAAATTCCAATTCTTTTACCATTCTCTTAACCAAAATACTAAATCAACTGCCATTGAGTTGCTTCAGACCAGCAACTGTATAGTACAAAGTAAATTTCCTCCCTGGGATTTCTGAGACTGTAAATCTTTCCTGGAGGTTACAGCCTCATCTTTATTCTGCAAAGCATATGGTAGATTTGAACTTGTGACCTTGAAGTTAGCAGCCAAATAGGTTAACGAGGGAAACCTCTGTATGTTTGAAAGCCCATCCCTTTAAGACTTCTTAATATTAAGGCTTTACTAATATGATCGAACTATTGAAATATAGAGTGTGTTAATTATAGCTAGATAAAAAATTTTTAAAAGAAAAAATTTGTAAGGGAAGCCAAAAACATTTTTTACTTGAAAATTATTTTTTAATGTATATAGATGTCAATTTTCCCCAAAAATCTATCTATGGAGCTAATATAATCCTAATAAAAAATTTAGAAGTTTTATGACAAAAATCAATACTCTGGTTCTGTCTTCAGTCTTACTGTTTGGTCATATCGCTCTTGTTATATCAAAATATAGCTTCAGTTCACCTTGGTTGACTTTCTTTCCCAGTACATTCTAGAGTCAGGATCCATCTCCTCTTGAAACAAACTTGATTTCAACTGTTGTTGTTAACAATTTCACTGTCCATTTCTCCTTCATTTCTTTTGGTGGCTTCTCCCAGGGAGCCCTGGTGGTGCAGTGGGCTACACACTAGTCCACAAACCACAAGGACAGCCATTGGAGACCAGCAGCTACTTCCTTTGAGAAAGCTGCAGTTTCTACTCTCACACACATTTAGAGATAGAAAACCACGGGGCAGTTATGCTCCATCCTACAGGGTCACTCTGAGTAAAAATCGACTTGATAACAAGTGTTTGTGTTTTAATTCCCTGACTTTACTCAGTAAATCTTGAAATGTCCCAGACTTGCTCTTCCTACTTTGTGTGTTTGTGTGAATCTTTTCCATTTATACTTGCTCCTTCTGGCTGTTAGCTCCTATCTCTCTTCTAAATTCTAACTTTCCAAATGCATCGATATTCTACTATTTGTCTGGAATGCTCTTTCCCTAAGTACAACAGAACAAAACACTATCCATTTCTGCACCATCTTCACAATTGTTACTGTGTCGAGCCCATTGTTATAGCCACTGTATCAATCAAGCTGGTTGCAGGTCCCCCTCTTGTACACTGACCTTCTGCTTTACCAATCCTGATGTTCATTTCCAGGGACTCACATCTCCTGATAACACACCTAAAGTATATGAGCCAGTCTTTCCATCATCGCTTCTAAGTAGCATTCTGACCACGCTTTGTCCAAGACAGAGTTTTCTATTCTTTTGGCAATAAGTGGTATTTTCAGTACTGTTCACCAGCACTGTAATTCAAATACTGTATTTACTCAAGTATAAGCCAACCCAAATAATAGCCATGGCACCTGATTTTACCTAATTATATGGTGTATCAATTCTTCTTTTATCTTCCTTATACTTGGATTACTTTTAAATACATAATGTGGAGATTATATTGTATTGCATATTGTTTACATATTGTTTACATTGATGAGTTAGAAGATACATGGAGGAATATGTATGTATGTATGTATATATATATATATAGAGAGAGAGTTTATATTTATATATAAGGAAGATTCAACAATTCCATGGGCAACTATAGCTTTTAATTCTATTTTACCATGAATTTCTGATGCTCTCTTGGATAAGAGGGCAATATCCCAGATGTTTATATTAAAATTTTATAATGTAAATTATCAGTAACCCTGTGGGAATAG